>NC_135773.1:14185764-14343704 GCF_028453695.1 Augochlora pura | reverse complement strand
TACTTTCAATTCGCGTACAAATATTTTCTAATCTTTTCCGCTTCCTTTCCCATCTACGTTTTACGAGTCACTCTGTAAAAGTAATTATCTGTTTTCAATCTTAATTCCCTACAAAATTGACACGACTTAATTGCTGATCTTTAGACTGCGAATCCTTGCGCAAAATGATCATAGATCGTCTTGCTGAAATCCCGGGATGAGGAGGTCTCTATAAATTGATCTCTGATAGTAAAGTTCCGTTAATTCTGATCACGGAAATTCTCGATGATCCGCAGACTATTAACGGCAAACGAAATAATCGATACCTTCTCCGGGGATCGAGGGTCCCGGGTAGATCAACGATTCGCCATGGTGGCGTTCAGTGCGGTGTGGACAGCTTCGAATAGAAGCGGATAATGCTGATCCAAGGCGGCGCGGCGGAGCTTCGGCGCGAGGGATCAGAAATCGGCTTAAACCTCGATACTCTTTCGTGCTTCGATGAAGAGTGCAAAGTGTAGTACGTAGCATGCGGGAGAGGCGAGCTAAGGACCCTAAAAGGATTCGGGGATCTTCAAGAATTCCAATACATTTTCGTATATGTGTATGTCTCGAAGCCTCGAGCGGAGTGAAAGTTCTCCCGGCACTATGTTGCTGAAAGCAGCGCTATCAAAACGATCTTGCTATCCTAATAACGAAACCGTTTCCCGAGGGTACACGATATGCCATTTTCCAGAACACGTGCTACTTTCGCACAAAAATACAGAGGACACCGAGTTATTTGGACACTCTGACTGACACTTCGACAACCTCAAATCTTTTATGAAGTTGAAGTAGTATATTTTACCGATTTCGCATTGAACAGCTTCGAAATATGCGATAGATTAGACTTTAAATTAATTTTCTACTTTCAGCAAATGATTCCGTCATCTACATACGAGTAACGCAGCAGTGAAAGAGTTCAAGGTATGCTGTTTATCAGGAATAATCATCACTCGACCATTACATAGTCTTCAGTAATAGATTGTACTAATAGATTGAACAGCGTGCATACTTTAGCCTATCCTATTCTTTTTTATTTTACCATATTTATCTCTGACTTAAACTCAGGTTCCCATAAAAAGCATCACATGCATCTGAAACGAGCAAAAACAAACCCGATCTCAACGCATCGCATAATTCGCAATTAGCGCAGGCGATCGTCCGATTCGAAACGCGGGCACGGAAAATTCCGATGGAGCGGCGCGGCGCGGCGGAACAAAAGGTGCAGCCGTATCCTGATTTAAATGGCGACGGATTAAATTAGGTCCGTGCGACGGCGTATTAATTGTCGGTCCGGCTCCACGAGCTTGGAACTCTGAATCAAACCCCGCTCCCAGCGGATCATTTTCCGGAGCGGAATTTTACGAGGCTGTAGCCCCGCGTTAGAGGATTTCGGGACGTGACCCGTTTCCGACCTGTAGTCCCGGGATGCAATCATCGTTTGATGCCCGGGGGATGACCGAAGGAGGGCGCTGAAGAACGGGGAGGATTATGGAGAGAATGGACGAAGGATCGTGGTCGAGAATGAGATTTAGTTGGAATTGGGAGTGCAGAGCAACAATCACGGACGATTGAATCGGCCTCGCGAGAGATATCGATTGCCGGGACCTTTGGTCAGTGATACCATCTTGTTTCGAGTTCCGACCAGACGGAGGCCGGGGCCGCCTTACAACTTGTAATTCGTTGTAATTGGTTCCTTCGCTTAGGTCGTTTACACTCCTTCCTGGACCTCGGGATTCGGCAATCTGCTCGGCCGATAACAATTCTTCTATGCCCAGAAATGAATTTCAAATGAACGATAAATGTGTCAAGATCTAGGGGTAACTAAGTACGCGTCGTCTTATAAAAATTATAAGATTAAATAATAAGGAAATATGCACAATAATTTCCAATGGAAGCAGTATTATGCTTTCAATAAAAATAAAACACTTAGTCTTATATGGAATGTCATAGGAACAATAACAGTAGATTAGTAAGCAATCTTTAGCAGTTTAATAGATAGTTCCTCGATGTTTAGAGACCGTGGAACTCATTTGAAACTGAAAATATATTTCAAATTCGTTCGAAAATTGGTTCTCGCAATTTGAAAGACTATAATTCCCCCGGATTAATCGAAAGATTTTCCGTAAAAATTCAAAGCGTCAATTTTTGTGCAACGTTCTAATAAAAGCCTCGATTAATAAGGTAACGCTCGTTCGTTCCACAGCGAGATTTCGCCGCAGTAGATTCTATGCTGATCATAGTTTTCAGGAAGCTTATCAGCGGTTTTTAAAGAGAAAAGTATCATCGTGGTAAAGCAGCCTCGAATATTACGGTAATCCGGAAGTTTCTCCGATAGTTGTTCAGTGGGCGACGCCGCGATAGAAATTATCCGTAGGTAAAAATTCATTTTCCCGAAAGTGTTTGTTGATTTAAGTTCTCCGATCTTAAACGAGTAAAGTTTGCGCCGGACCAAGGCATTTACTAACTTCTAAATGTTATTACTTCGGAAAAACTTCCGTCTTTACGCAGTTGGTTAATATTACCCGGCCGGCCCCGACGGCGCGGCGACTGCATTATCTAGACTTTCAGCGATTTTCATTTGCAAAATCGTGGGATTCGAGAGGTCTTCCGCTGGCGCGCCGCGGAAATTATGCGAAACGCGACGCGATCGTTCGATTTATTCCTCGCGACGAATCCATTAGCGCATCGCGGCTTCATTTCCAGCGTCTAGAACTCTGCGGGGATTATGAAGTATGGAACAACGCACTTTTCCATAATGGCGACCGCGGTCTTTGCGCTCGGTTTATCCGAACAATAGCCGCATCTATTCTCAATTCGCGTGCATCCGTGTGCGGCATTAACCGGGGGACAGGGATGCGCTATCTTCGGCTACAGTCGAGTCTCCTGCCCTAAGCATAATCCGTCGCTAATACGGTTTGTAATCTCATATCGGAGTTCCTTTACACGCCAGAAGACATATCTGCGCACGCATTCTCGCAAATTTACTGTGTCAGATTTACGCGTGTCACGCTCGGATCAACCCTCTTCACCCTATGCAAATTTAAATTTTCCCGCCAGCTCGTATTATCTATGCGCGAACAGTCGCGATGTTAATTTTATTCGCAACAATAATTTTCGTAGGCGCCGTAGTCGCTGACGACCGTCTTCCCCGAATTTTAGCCGAATCATGAAACTGTTTTGCATACAAAATCAACGTTTTTATATTATACAATGCTTTAATAACCGTAGTTTTAAAATTCACTTGATAATTCAACAATTATCTCTAGTAAATGAATTTGTTTTTGTTAGACTGTATTCGGACGGTTTCAGATTGTTCTTATGTTACTAAAAGCTATAAATACGTAACACTATTTAATTAATTACCAGTAAAATGAATAGAAAACGCTAAGAAAACTCAGCCGAATTAAAGAATTTCTTAGGCGAAGATAAGACAAGAAGGGAAAATTGGAGAATCGAGGAAAAGGAAGTAAGAAACGAAGTAGCCGAAAGTTTTCCGTTCGCGTTGCGCCGGAAAGACGCGCTTCAATGTACCCGGAGTTTACGAACTTAGAGAACGTTTTTACTTATGTATTAGTTCATCATGGGAACGACTGTCGCCGAGACAAATCCCAGCTGCGCCCTCCTTGCATCCGTTTCCTTTTCTGCTGTTTACCCGCTTCCTCGTCGTTTCAAGTATTTATGAAAACCATTAACAGCCTCCGTGAAAAAGATTGAAAACATTGAAAACAAATGTTTAACTTTTGATTCAGACTATTTCGGAAAATTCGCGTTCTTTTTCTCGACACTGTCTCGATCACCAATTCTCTACAATTTACTGACTATGTGTATTGCAACGATTATAGAAATCCTGCGATATGATTCAATGATACATACAAATATGGTAAGGAGCAAAATTGATATAATATTTCCAAAATGGTGTAAAATTTTTACAACTGATCTAAATAAATTGGATTTCTCTGTAAATGTAAGGGAAACTAGTTCTGAGAAATATTTTTCTTTCAATTTTACTATTTAAAATATATTTGGAATATAAATATTAATTACAGGCACTATAGTGACGAGTCAGACTCGTGACGAACATTTCACACATAATTGAATAAATATGCCTGCCGATAAAAATTCCTCAATCTAAGTAGAATTTCACTCTTTCGTCATCAAAATGAAAATACATCAAGACAGGAAACAAAAATCCTCTCCTTTCATCAAGGGGATTATTAAGAACAAAAAAGTGTTAATCAATCAGTTCTGATAAAATCGTAATGCAGGGGGTTAATCAAGGAGTAGTGTGAAAGTTTGCGCGACGAAGTAGCTAAAATAAGATAACGGATTAGGGGAGACGAGTTAGCACCGCGAAGTCAGATCACGATAGCTTAAACACGTTCGCGGACATGGTCGTGTTAGCTCGCGGATCCCGCCGGAAAACTGAGGGGAATACCGGACTTAAGGCTCTTAAAGGTTCATCGCCGAATATTTAATGAAGCCTCGCACAGGATTATTGCATTTTTAAAGCGTTGGGCTCGCGCGGATCTCGTACTTTTGACGAGGAACACGTTTCCACATGGATTTGCGAGCTTCCAACAAAAGGTGAAAGGGGAGGAGAATTAAAAAAAAAGGTGGCGCGTCAGGGCGAGTGAGCGAGCAAGTACGCGGGGTGAAGAGAAAGATAGGTAGATAGAAAGAGAGAGAGAGAGAGAGAGAGAGAGAGAGAGAGAGAAAGAGAGAGAAAGAGAGGAAATTTCAGAGGAGCCGCATTGCCGCGTGAAATAATAGGCGAGAGACGGCCCCGTATCCACCGCTGTCAAGTTTCTGATTTAGTAATACGTCGACCTCCCCCGTTCAGATTCTGCATCGCCGTTTTTTATTCTGTAATGTTCTTTCCGTGTACCGACGCTCTTTTCGTTTCACCGCAACCTGACGCCCCGACACCCGGCCCCCCCGGCAGCGACCGTTGTCTTCGCCGCGCCGCGAGTCGACTTTTTTACGCTTCCGTCGTAGACCTTTTAGCAAACACGGCTTTACGAGCTCCGACTTGACGATTAGAACTTTCGCTTTTATCCTTGCACCGGCGACGAACACGACGAGCCGCGTCGCGTCGCCGCTACGGTGGAAAAGCCGCGGCTGCGTGCCGCGGAAAACCTCTTCCGCCTTTTATTAACAGGGAAATATGACCGCGAGGAATGCGGCCGACTTTAACGACTCTTTCACCGCGTTCCGCGTACGACACCGCGAGAATAGCGACGCCGGAATGGCGAACATTTCCCGCTTCTAATTCCAGTGTTTCAGACTCCACCTTTTCTATCGGACGATTGCGATCGCACAGCTGGAAAATTCATTTCGCCGGCGGAAGAGGAGTTTGAGGAATTTCAACTGGAAAATATCAGCTCCCGCTGGTTGCGCGATGCTTGTCCTGCTACCCGCGTGTTTATCTGCATGCTGGCCAGGTGTAACCCGTGAACGCGTTCAGAAGGCGCGCGATCGAAGTTGTGAAACAAAAGGAACGGCGCGGCGAACGGCAAGAAGGGAAGAGCAGAAAATGCTGTTAGCCGGCGTTCCCTGCACGAGAAAACGTAATTTCAGCTATTAACCGGCAACAAGGTTCTTCCTCCCAACTATCTAACCAGCCACAGATACACCACCCCCGCTTCCCTCCCCGGAAGAACAGAAAGAGTTTCAGCCGCGGACTTTAACACGGTTCGTTGTGATCCCAGCCGAAGCATCCCTGTGTTTTCTTCGGCGATGGACGACGCTTTAATTTTTATGGCTTTACCGCGCGAAACACGGAATTCTGCGGTAGAAACGGATACATAGGTACTTACACTAAATTCGGTTTGCGACACCGTGCCACAAAGGATTAAGAGACGTGTATTAAAGAATTGCCACGAAATAAATGAAATAATCGTGTAAGTAGCCACGAATTGAAGCGTTAAAGAAACGCTGAACTTGAATTCAAGTATTCACAGTTCCCACAGTATCTCACCTTTCCAAGACTTTACCCCGTTTCGTCTCTATTTCTAAGACACCCTGTGTATCCAGGCCTCGGCCGTTAATCGGTGTTACGAAGCTAGAGTTCGTCCGAAAAAGCGGACAGCAAGGTACAGACTAGGTTTCGGGCTATGCGTCTTCCAGCGCGGTCCATTTATTCGTAAGACGGTCACGTTCTACTTTACCCGTTCCCGGGCGCATTATCTCGAGCCACGGTAAATCAACTAAACGTTTCCGCATGCATACACCGGCTCGATGTTTATGGCCCTAGTATATCCTCTTCGCAGTCTTTCCTCTTGTTCCAGCGGCTGGCTCGCCGTCCGATTCACCGGTTGAATCACGGGCTGGTCCACCGTTCGGGTGGCATTCCCTATTTTTTCGCGGCGTTCAGGTGTATCGGGTTTGGAGCACCGGCCGCGGCGGGTCGCGGCGGGTCGCGGCGGGGCCATCGAGAGCCGCAGTGCCGGAAAACGCGTGCACCGAAATACGGTGCAGGTGTTGGCTGGCAAACAGACCGCGATCCTCGTAAAATGCGGGGATCGCAAGACCCCCGCAATAAAGACTACATCGCTCGCGCAGTTCGCGAGATGCGAGCGCGAAAAAGACGGGGATGGCAAGGTCGCGGGCGGGTACCAGGGAGGGCTCCCGGTTTAAAAGTGCACCCCGTGGACCGTTGCCAGCGGTAGCCAGCCCGCCGGCTGGCTGGTTGGCTAGCTGACCCCGTGCTCATTGCACCCCGAACCTCTCCAGTCGTACGTAAAGGGATCGGTATTTATGGTACTGCCACATTGATTCGTGTAAAGCCGCCGGTACTTGACCTCTTCAGCGTAAAGTAGTAGCCGGATCCCCCGAAACCACGAATGAATTCGGTTTACTGCGAGAGCTACCTGTGGATACGGTGTACGTGTCGAGCCTTCGTGGAGAGAGACATTAGCAACGGCTACTTTATGTACAGCCGATCGGGCCGCACTGAAAATTTCATCCCGGCGAACGAGAATTTGCGGCCGACCGAAACTGCGAACGCATCCGGCCACGATCTATGTCGGCCGCGGCCGCGGCCGGCTGCGCACCGTAATTCGTTCCGCCTTTTCTTCCATCGATTCCGGTTTTAAGATCGATCCCGCGCACCGAACCGGCCCGATGAAATGCTGTCTCCGAAGGCCCTTTGCTCTGGCTACCATTGAGGGCTACTTTCTCGCAAATCGATAGTCTCGGGCTGAAAATATCGAATAGAATCTAATTCGCTAATAGCATAACGTTAACAAAAATGGATATACTTGGGAAAAGAAGATACAATTACTAGAGTCTCGCGACTCATTTCATCCATTTTTGTTTCTAAGCTGAGGGATAATGTGAGGGACGAAAGTTCCTTCCAAAAGAATTCTATTTTATTCGTCACAAGCGATGAGATCGCTCTTGACTAGTCACGTGGGAATTTCGCTTGCAGATAACGCTTCGTGGATTGGAAACTGTAATGAAAATGGGACAAGCAAAGTTATAAAATTGAAGTTAATTCTACGCTATACCTCCTTCGAAATAGTTCGCGCATCGACTACGGATATCTTGCATTCCCATTAGGAGTAATTCCGCGAGACACGTAACACCATTAAGAACATAAACGCGGGAACCCGCGGGTTTTGGATACAGTGAAAAGTTGGTAACTTCGGGATATCTTTCAACCGCGCGGCCATAAATGGATAATTCTCGTGGCGCGATATAACCGCACGCGGCCGAAATGAATTTACTAGCGTGCCGCAGCGATTTCAATGTTCCAATTACTTTTAATTCGTTCAATACGGTTTCTCGTGCCTGGCGCTTCCCTAAATCCCAGGACTCCCGTGTAGGTGTCGCAATAAATTCCAGTAATGCGTGCAGTTCCCGCAATGAATTTCGGCTGTGTTATTTCCATAGTCGTGACACCGGAAAAGTATGAGAGAGGCGGGGACGCGGGAGGACGAGGTGAGATAACGAGCTACTAAAATATTGGGACCGTAAAAACGGACCCGAGTAATTTGCCACTAAAAGACCAATTTGGGAATTAATTAGTCGGAATGAACTATGGGCAACACCATTGACCAATATGGCCGTGGTTGGTGCGCAACTAGACCTATAGATAATTACCTTCCATAAAATAAATCAAACGCATGCCGTGGAGCTATCATTATTCGAGCCTGAATCAGGTTGAACAAATTTGCAAATTTCATGCATAAATTGCTGCTACAAATTTTGAAGTACGATGCGGTTTTCGAGTACATGAGACGCGCTTCGGGGTAGCAAATGTTGCGTTAGAAATATTAGTCTTCGTAGATGGTTAATACAGACCTTCGCGCTTTTACGTGTAAGTAGTATAATAAATAGTAAATAATAGTACAATAACTAATAAATATTACCTGCTAATGAAAAACAGTTGCGAAAAATATTTAAAAAATCGACTGTAAATTCCAAATTCCGAGATAGATTTCTAACTCTTATTAATTTCATACAATTAACAGCAACTGATAGAAAGGTAGACGAAATTAATAAAACAGATTAAATGAGATATTATAATAGAATTGAATGAAATAAAATAGAGAATCGGCGATGAAGATTCGGATGGCAGGAGCTCGTTCGAAGTTTGCCCTACGGTTCCCACGTGATAGAACGACCGGTGCTAATAACGATAGTTGGAATAACATCGGCGTTACCAACTGTTGGCCAGAGCCATGATGTCTTTATAATTAGAAGTAAGAAGGTGTCGGCTGCGAAGGGATGTAACTTCGAAGTAATTAGCCAGTTCTTGGGAACCGCAAATGGAAGCGGAGACAATTCAGCTTAACCCTGTGCTCTAATTAATAGCGATACCCAGTCAGGGCTCAGCCTCGGCCTCGCCGGAGAGCTTCGAGTCAGATCAAATTGTCTCCCGCGAAGCGGAACTGTGCGTTTACTTGCAGATTTCTCGGCTGCGTCGGTTTCCACGGAGATCGCGGCGCGGCGCGGTGGGCGGCTCAACTTAGATCAAGTTATAATCACGTCATATATTCGGCTGGATAACATATAATTTACATTCTCCTACCAATTTCCGTGCTATCTAAATTTCTCTGGTAACCATCTATCAGTGAACCAACACCGGAGACCGTTCACGATTATGTTACCACCGGCTGTACAAAGACATATCTCAGTGTCCGTTGCCCTGGCTATTGCTCTAAATTCGCTTCGGTTCTAACGATTTTGCGGCCTTTGGATCTTTGGTTCTATCGTTGTTGCTAGATTACGGATTTTAATTGAATTTGATTTAATTTTATTGTATTTTATTTTAATTACCATTTCGTAAATGACTCGTCGGTATATTCTCTCGGCTGACTCTATTTATATCGGCCATCCGATAGAAATGTTATGCGGTTAGTTTTAATACCTCCGTGGTTCGGCTGACACCGTGGCTCAAAGTCCCTTCGAAGCAAAACGAAATGACGAGCATGAAATTTTTATGTTAAATTGGTAACAAAAATGTTTCTATTTCTACGTGTTCACCAGGATGTTGTAAAACTAAGCTGCCCGGAGACACTCTCGAGGGAATGTAGGGATCGCGAAGAAACGTGGCCACTCCGCGTCGTTTCCCTTTTACGAGCGATTCGCAATAACGTCTGATTTACATCGGCCATCTCGAATTTTCCCCGCTCGGGTCGACGCTAAACCTTCGACGCGTTCGAAGGCTACGGTATCGAATCATTCCTCCGTTTTCGATCCGGCGGAAGTGACGCAATTGACGGCTCCTTATGCGTCTTGTCAGGGTCTGTAGCGATGCTCTCGAGATCCACGCTGAATATTTCCCACCCGTGCGCCCTTGCGTGGATGACTCTCGCGTGCCTTAGAAATCTTTCGAGTGCGCTTACTCGGTAGAAATTTCTCAGCCCATTCACGACGGATTGATCGTACACGAAATACATATTTCGCTTGTCGCGGACGCCTTCGCATGCTTTCGAACAGCTGCGCGATCCGAAAGAGGCTGAGCCCCTTTGAAAAAATTCCTTCAGTTTCCACATAGTGCCGCGTTTTTCGGAGCGACGTTGACTGTGCGCCATTAAACCCATGCGGACGAGGTCCCTTTAAAGCCTTAAGAACATCTTCCTCGGGCAATTAAATTCTCCGAGAACAACGAAGAATATACCTTCGTCCTTTGTTACGTAGATAATTAAATTATATGTTTCAAGTTCTGGAACAAGATATACAGCCCTGAATTTCTCCTGAAAGGGTTAATACTTTCCTTATTCTAAATCTACATCGATAATAAAACTACCTGCATATCCTAAACCGTAATGAAAGCTCCGATGATCCCCGAGGAAAATGTTGCGAAATTTCAATCAGCAATTGTCTGTTGTGTATACTTAAATAACGTATAGGTTGTACCGTCTACGACAAGATGCGATCGTCGAGCTAATTATAAGACGGCTCGAACCCGATCCTACAATTCTGCAAACAAATTGCGGATATTGGGAGACGGGGAGTAGGTAATGTTTCATCTGATCAGTAGCAATAATTCCCCGCTTTATGGCAATTCGTAGTAGAACCAGTGCATCTCATAACGCCGGAACATAATTTATTAGGCGTCGCGCCGAACGCAGATGCGTAATACTGTGGTTTTAACAAGTTTCGCGGTTATCCACAGGCCAGATAATTTACCCATGGATAATCGGGAGTTCACTGCTTTTGCGGGCGAAGCTACCACACGTTTTCTCCCCCAAACCACCCTCCCCATCTCTCTATACCTCTCACTCTCTCTCTCTCTCTCTCTCTCTCTCTCTCTCTCTCTCTTCTCTCTCTGTTTTGCCATCCAGCCGCGCACATAACGAGAACGCGTAGCCGCTAAGTTCGCTGACACGTACGCGGCAGGTGGTGAATCCGAGGGGAGAGGCGGATGGTATTTGACACGATCGACCCGAAAACTTTCACAGCGTGGCGCGGCGCGGCGGAGGCGTGCTGGAAAATTTACGTCTTTTAACGGGAGCCGTGTCGGCCCGGGAACCGAGTGCCTATCCGTGTTTAATGCCGACACGCCCGTGGAATCCATTAAAACGCAAAGGGGCACGATTAACCGGTCCAGCCCTCCCCACCTCTACGGTACAACATAATTCAATCTTCCTTTCGACGGCGTTCCTACGGATGCTTGTAAAAACGGGAACTACCGCGCGAGGCATAAGCCGTAAACCACCTCGTAAATGGACTACATGTTAACGACGCCACATAAAAAAACACAGCGGCTGGCCGGAGTTTCTATTTGCTCCGACATAGGACTCGCGGGTTCGCTTTCTCGTGCGTAGCCGTTGACGCGATCATGGCGATCGTGATTCGAAGGAACGGAAGCAGTTCCCTGCAGAGAAATGACGACGACGCCGACGCCGACGCGGCCGGTGCGACGCTGGCGGGACCTACGATGACGCGTATTGTTCGCGGATGTTCGTTTGCGATGAACTGATTGGATTCTGCAATAAGTTCAAACGGCTTTAACTTGGTTGTCCGAATCGAAGACCTTTTTACCACGTTTCTAAGCAAAGAATATAACTCAAGACAAGCTGTATTGATCACGAATTTTGAAAATTGAAAACTCTTTGATTTTGAAGAAGACACAAGGAAAGGAAATGCGACATTGTAGCTAAAAATGAAGAGAAATCACGGACACTTTTAAAGCAATAATATAATAGTAACTGCGACGTTATTATTATCCACATTTGTCACTGTTACAAGAAACAAACTATTGTATTTGAACGGTATAATGTTAGGCCTGCCTAGCAATAAAAATGACTAGCGTCTATTTATACAGAATCTGTACTGAGTTAATTCCTGTGAACGTGCCTTTATAACGAGAATAATTTTCAAAGGAAAACTATGGGACAAGCAGCATTAACCCCGAAACTAATGCAACAATTTCAGCTGTTCTAAGTCCAGATTCGTACAACGCTGGAAACATGTACAGCATCGTTTTAATCTCATTAAGGGAACAAAAAACTAGAATTATCAGAGGAAATTGTGGAGGGTGCACCTCGTAGCCGGGGTCCTCTATTAACAGAGAAGCAACATTACCGCCCACAACGTCGCCAGTTCATTTCGAATCCTGTCGCGATCGTCGTGCCAAAAGCGACCGATCGCGCACAGGCGCGGCTCCATTATACCGCGGAGCCGTCGGAGTCGGTAAAACAAATAGCGCCGTGCAACAGTATCATAAACTCGGTCCTCGAAGGATCTTACCGCAACTTGCGGCTCTCGAATGCCGGTGCTCGAGCATTTCCATAATTTCCAACCCCTGTGCGCGACCTTTCTGCCATCGTCGGAAGGGAAGAGAAATAGAGAAACGGAAGCGAAAGAGAGGAGAAATAGAGGGTGAGAGGGGGGGTGGCAGGGAGAGAAGGATCCTAAGCGCCAACGTAACAGAGACAACAAGAGGATACGAGGGAACTACTTACGAACCAAAACAGAACTCGCGACACGGTGGCACGACGATGGGCGGCGGGTACTCTGCGATACGGGGAGGACAACGACATGGGCAACCACCCCGGCGCGACGGTCCGGTCCGACAACAAAGTTCTTACGCGGCAGCTTCTGTGATCCCTCTACGTCGCGTCGCCCTGCCGCGCGTCGGGCGCAAAGCTCGCGCCTCGTTTGCTCTTACGTTTCCAACGGTCTAGTTTCGGCGCACGTCGAGTACGTACACACCGGCCTAACCCACCCTCCCCGCGTACGTGTTAGAGCACGTTAGGTGGAAGGAAAGCAGAAGAACGGGTTCCTAAAGTACACCGCCGGTTTCCCCGCTGCGATCCTGAAACTCGAGAAGCCCGCCAAGCCGTGAGCTTTCTATCTCCGTCGTTGTCGGGACTCCGCCCGCGGAAGCTCATGAATTTCAGACGCATTCGGGCCCGACCATCCACTCCTAGGGATCCGCGGAAACCGAGCCAATCGATGATCAACGATTAGAACGCGGAATCGCGATTGCGGTTAACTCCTTACCGTACTTCGAGTAATAAGTTATTAATTATGGATCTTATTCTGTGCTTTAAACTTGGAATAAAATTCTAATCCCTTGTTGGTAATATTTATGCATTTAAGTATATTCAGGCATGGAATAAACATCAATGTTTTGTCTCTTTTAAAAAATTATACCACTTGAAAAATTTCTAATCGCAGTAACAATGGGTTAACGGTTGCCAGTTGTATGGCACGTCACTCAGATGTCGATCACCGATTTTTATCAATTTTATACAGGTCAAATATAATTTTTATAATTGACGTCATTTCCTCTGTTTACTCGGCGACTTGGCAGCTTTCTCGTACAGTGCTTGAAAAATCATGTATTTCAAAGGAGGATTACGGCCTCTATTAAACGTACAATTATGGCCGTCGCTGTTTCATGTATTAAGTTGCGTTTGCACATTTATTTGTCAATGTTTTCTGCAACGTCCAGTGCGCTCAATATCATTCGCGGTCTTGAGATTTGATTAATTCCTTCGAACGAAGTTAGAACCTTAGAATCCTTAGAACGAAAGGATTTTTTTTGAAGCAAGAATACTTTGTGCTTTTACAACGAATCAAGCTAAACTGATTTATAAACAGTTCTTTTATGAATAAATCAGTCGACTACAATAGATGTTTGTCTATATAATATCCAGTCGCATCTAAATAAACTGCAGAAAGTTTCTTATTGCCGTAACAAATTCTGAAAATTGACGAATCTTACGACTCGATGGTAACATAAGCTTCCGTGAATCGTCTCCCAGCTTTCACGAACCGCCTGTCTAGCTCAGTGTCTTCACCGTGTATCTCCTTTATCGATTTTCAGCTTTATTTAACAGTTCAGTGTACAGTCCGCGGAACTTTGACATCGAAGACGGCGAAAGTCTTTGAAGAGTTCCTTATCCGGACGGCTCGCGGCATTCGAGATCACAAAGATACTCCGGGCAAATGTTTGAAAAACTCGGTATCATGCAGGGCCGCGCGGTGCGGTGTATCGAAGTACCAAGAGACGGACGAGAGAATCGTAGCGAAAAGATAACAAAGTATAGCAGAGCCTGTCTGCCTTACCCCCCCCCCCCCCCCCCCTCCCGTATACCCAAGCCTCCTGTGTACTTTATGCCAGCTCCAATTCGCAAACTAACGTTGTATCCGCCTATCCGGCTCTCCGCGGGAAATGCCGCGGCGCGGCAGGGCGAGGCGAAGCATCGGCGATCCTAAGCCAGCACCCGCGCAGAGCATTTCAATTGGCCAGGGCTCGCCGCGTGCTAGCGATACTCGTACTTTCAAAAGTCCCGCCCTCAATCTCTCGTACGATTCGAGAAATTTGCAATTCTCTGATCGTCGGGCGCGAGATCCGATGCCGTCCGCGTTGCTCTCTGCCTCTGTACTTCTTTCATCCGCGGGAAACGAGGATTACGAAATATGAAATTCGGCGAGGGAAACTCGATAACACCGGGGAAGCCGAATTCATACGAGACCCGAATTCGCCGGCAGAAGAAAATATTAGCCGCGATGCAAGGTCTCGCGTTCAGCCTGGCTTTTGTCTCTTTTCCCTTTCTGGGTAGGCAAGAATAATTTATTGTTTTCGGTACGATACGTATAGCTCAGGACAAATGCATACGGACATTATTTAAGGCGCCATAACTTTCTTGAAATTAGGCTAAATGACCTGAATCTATTTTAATAATATGAGATTATTATACTAGATAATGACTAAATACGTGTTTGAAATTTTACTATTGCTTGAAACAACAAAAAGGAAAAAGAACTCAGGATTTTCAACTGTTTTAATCTAAGCCTATTGCGTGCTAAAAATTGCATCGAAATCGATTAGCCCAGAACTACAAGTGTCGAAAGATTTATAAAACTGCAAGGATATTTATCGGTCATAACCCTAATGCATTTGTCCGGTACTATATATCAGGGCCGTCAAATAAAGCTGTTTTATTGAAGTTGCCGAGTTTATTATTCTTCATATTGAATGAATTTTCCGACCATTTGAAAGCATTACTTCGTATACCTACTTTCGAACAAGACATTAGGAAGAACGTTCATTAAGCTTTTCAGGGAAAAATGCTCGGCAATCGCGTTCCTCTCGAGTTAAACTTTGACCGATTACCTGATAAAACACGAACGCAAGAATTCCTCTCGCGGTAGGGTCACTCAAATTCAGCTCGAAGACTCGGTCACGTACCAGTGCCGTTATTCAAAGATAAGCATTTAATGCGAGCTGCGAATAGAATTTTTGCACTGTACGAGCAGTGATTTTCGACGAATCTTTGCTCCGTAACGCTGACAAACGAATAAATTGCGGGTCAAATTTTCCTTGCCGAAAGAGAGTGAGAGAGAAAGAGAGAAAGAGAGAAAGAGATAGAGAGAAAGAGAAAGGGAGGGAGAAATGGTGAGAGAGAAAAATAAATAGAGAAAAAGGGCAAGAGAGGGAGACAGGGGAACCGTTACGAAAATGCATTGGACTCGGTAGCTAGTGGTGAATGCTGAAACGTCCTCGCGGTTTCCTTTCACTGGCCGGTGGTGCTCGTTAGGAAGTCTCCTCGAGCCAAGGATTTCCTTTCGCAAAGAGTCGCCGGGCCGGGCCGGGCCGCGCTGCGCCGTAGCCAGAGCGTCACAGAGGCTTATATAACGCGCGTTTCCTCGGCGAAGTATCTCTCTCTCCGCTAGCCCGGTCAGTCTTTTAAAACCTGTTTTTAAGCTGGATTGAGCACCGATAATGCCGCGGCGCGCTCTACGCACATGCACGTTCATTTGCGCTCAGCTTACCGTAACAAAACCATTAACCTGCGTCCGACAAGCCCTCCCGGCTATAACGTCATCGCAGTGTTTGTCGCAGGACCGTGTCGCTTGGTCGAGATTCGTGCGAAAGGCGAGCTCCGCGAGCCCTCGATACGTCGACAACGTTCGTTCGAACGGTTTCGTCTTTCGGCGGGGCGGCCTTCTGCCGGAAATTAGGGTGTCGGTGATCGACCGATTCGATTTCTGCCGACTCCGGTTCGTGGATGCGTCGCCTCTGTGAAACAGTGTGTCGGTGAATAGGCCCGCCGCGTCGCGACACAGAAAGGATGATGAAAAGCACCCCGGAGACCAGCAGACCGAGGATATGGTGCTACCAAGAGGAAGATCAGCGATCGGCGAACACCGGCATCTCCATGTCGACGGCATCCGGTTCCGCGGGAATCGGTGCAGGAATCGAAACGCTCGAGTATCGAGGCGCCAGACGGATGCAACAGGGGGATCTCTTTATTTTAGAGCCCTCGCGGATGGTTCTCGTCGGCTGCAACCACTGCAGGTATATCGCGACACGTCACGACTATCAATAACACATTTTCAGCTGCCGAGGGAAAAGTATGTTAGCGGAGCTGCTCGAGCATCGGATGCTCGTGATACCCGTGTCCCCCTGTCCGTATTCGTGTCTCCGTGAGCTATTCAATGGACCCGTGTCTGGTGTGCGTGGAAATTGCCACTGCCTACCAGTTTGTCAGTCCCATAAACCAGAGAAGTATGTTCCGTATTGTCCGGACTAAGCATTCGATTTTTTCCGAGGTTCATCCCGCTGATTCTTGTCAAATGAAGACTCCGATTTTCACCATTTAATTCAATGCAATTCGCGTTCGATCTATATTTTTATATTTTCGTCGAAACAGTCGTGTGAATTCGGATTTATTTCTAGAATCGTTTCGATGCAACTTTACAGAGACATCACTTATCTCTTGAACAAGCTATTAAACGTTAGCAAGAAGCTCGAAGATTTTTTTGAATAAATAATTAAAGGACTGTGGATGAGATCATTGTAGTTTTTAGATGATACAAAACCGGTAGGTAGAAAACGGCTGGTAAGTAAACTTATCATAAATTCACTACATGATACGTCCATTTAAATCCCGCAACTGTTGTATTGAAAAATTTGTTTCCCGATGAATATTTTCGAAGCCTTTAGGGGGTGCACAAGTTCGTGGACCACTCTGTACATACGAAAAAATAGGAGAGTCCTGGCAATCGATAGAAGTGATAGATTTTTGATCGACTGTAGCTCGAGAAAGCGACGCGGAACGAGGGGAAATTGAATTCACTGAAAGTTTTGACACGACACGGTGCCGGCTCGAGCTAAACCGTTTTACAGCGCGCCCCGCATCGTTGCAAACCGTCTTCGAAATTCGAATGCATCGGGGGACGGCCCGAAAAAATGCGCGGGCAGCATGTGCGCCCGGCTCTCATTCGCGAAGACGTTCACGTGCAGCTACTCGCAAACCTCGTTGCCCGGAATTTGCAAACTGGCGCACGTGCGTGCCATTCGTTCGAACCGGTGTCTACGAAAAGTATAAGGTACAGGTGCGAAGGGAGGTGACGACTGCAATTGCGACTCGCAACTGCCGGCCACGAATGCATTCTTGCCGTGCACGTGATCTACTGCGGACGTTTTCCGCCTCGGAAAGGAAAGCCCGCACCGTTCTCGCCCCGGCTACCAGGCCCCACCCCACCCCACCCCATCCCCGCCGCCCCGATTCGATAACATTTACACGAGACACAAACAAATTATCTGCTTTCGTTGCTTTAATTCTTGAACAGACCCGTCGTTCCTTCTCGTCGAACGATATTAGTCCGTGAGGACGGCGAAATTTACCTTCCACCTGAAAATTTAATCTGCCACTTAAGCTTGCTGGTGCCTGGACACCTGCAATTGATCGTTCACCTCTCAAACTGAATTTCCGTGAACTGGGACACGTGTAGAATAGCCGACGATCTCCGGGCTACCTTCTATTTTCGCAGCAGAGAGATAAGATGGTCAAACATGCTCCCTAAGCAAATTGATATTTGTTCGTGACGCATGATAGATCGTCGCGGTTCGATAGCGTCGAATCTTCTCTTTCCAACGAGCCTAAGTGGAATCGAATTCCACATTCCGTTATCCTTTTTAAACGCATAAAATATAGATGTAACTGACAAAGTTACAGAGCGAAACTGGGAACAAGCCGATAGTTTCAAATTGATTTACTTTATCTGTCTCTAATATATATTTTCGGATCTACAAATTAAACTTCCCTCTTGATAGATATCTGCTATCGTTACCTGAGCGAGATCCGATAAAAGCTGATGAAAGGTCAATTTACAACCGAAATAGCTGGTAATATTTCCGTTGGAAAGATGTTTGCGCAGAGTAAATTCCTGGTAAAGAAGGCTGGCAGGAACGCAGCGAGCATGTTCGTTTCGATAAAGGTCCACAAATAATTTGAAGAGCGCCGCCACCATCGGAACGTAGAATTTACTGGCAGCGACGTACGCGGGTCCGTATCAATAGGAAGAATCGAAAAATCGTCGCGGTTTTTCCAGCAAGATATAAGCTCGTTCTTCCGCTTTTAACCTCGGAAGAGGCAGCGGCGACGGTGCAGTGACGACACCGCCGCTCGAACCTCCTCTCTCCATTTGGTCGAAAATAAATTGCTAGAAGCTCGGGGCTCCTGTCGGCCTCTTCCCACCGTTCCCAGCAGCGTCCGACCTTTTCGTCTACGACCTACGAGATACCCGAAAGAGAAGGCGCAACCCTACGGTTGCTCCGGCAAAAGCCGGACCGCCGAAAGAGGGTTTACATTGATCGGCAAATTCCATCGGTTTCGCTATTAAATATTTACGGCGGCTGGGGAGAGCCGGCATCAAAACTACATCCTCCTGTATTTACCGACGCTCGTGCGAACGCGTGTAGAGAAATCAAGCGGCGCTGCGAGTCGGCGTCCGTATTTTTTCTGTCTTTGTTGGACTGGCCTTTTCTCGGGGGTGCACGCTGGTCAAAAAACTCGAAAATGTGACGGAAAATTATACGGTCGCAAGATCATGCAATTTTCGTTTTATCTTCATTGTTTCGTTCTTATATTTTCTTCCGGTAGATGTTGCATCTTAATGTTTCGATTTCACTTCATACTTTAAAATTCAACACTTTACGAGATTTGTAAATTCATGGTTGATTTCTATCTAGAGATCTATATAACATCGGACAGGTGAGGAATTTTTGCAATTAGCGTTCGCCCGATTCATCCGTACGACAGACCCATAATACATGGAAGAGCGCCGCCAAGCACACTGCGAAAACACGGTCGACGCGATTCCGGCTAAATACCGATCAGATTCCTAACGATCTCCCGTTCGATACCATCCCCGACTTTACAGGGGCCCGAATCGACCGCCGTGTCACGAATCTCCAGGCCGGGCTGCTCTGAAATTACTTACGACTTAACTTACGGTCCTCTCCGGCGGAAAGACGTCCCGATTAATTAAGTATGCCGAACGAAAATTTCCAAGTAATTAACGCTTAATCGACTATCGGTCGTTTTTACCGGAGCCGAGTGGCGGAATGAAAGCCGGTGGAGAGAAACTGGCGAACAGTCGCGCTGCGGGGCGACGTGGAATCGGACTCGGAATCAGAATCGGAGTCGGAATCGGAAAGTAAGAAGCGTGCAGAGTCGCGCCGGCTGCTCCGATCACGGGTAGGAGGGGCCGTGGAACCGGTCTAATTAAGTCGAATCCCTTTTATGCTAATGCCGGGGAGAGCCGCGCACCGCGCCGGTTTCCGAAACTTCTCGCGAAGTCCCCCGCGAACTCTTCCCGAGACTTTATCGGGTCTTTACCGGCCTTAGCACTCGCTCGTTTCGCACTATACACGCCGCGAGCGTGAACGGGCGATGCCGGAATATTTATTTGCTCGTGTGCCCCCGCGCGGCGCGGCGCGGCGCGGCGCGGCGCAGCGGATCGCTCGATTTGTCAAGATTACGACGAGATCGAGTCGTCGTCGTCGTCGTCGTCGTCGTCGTCGTCGTCGTCGTCTTCTTCCGCTTCCTCTCCTACTTCTTCTTCTTTGTCATTGGTCGAAGAGGACGGAGACAGAGCACCCATCGCCCCTTATACAGGTGTAACTAGAGAAACGCAAGTGTGTACGGAAGGCGAGTCGCTGTCGCTCGGGGAATCCTCCCCATGAACGCCGTCCCTCCTCAACGTACTGAGGATGCCGATGCATTTACATAATTGTGCGTACAAATTTGGAACTTCACCAGGCGGATTTGCCCGGCTCCGGCACCTGCACCGGTCTGCACAGTTCCTCGTTCGCGGATTCCAAGTTCCAGACCAATGAATTATTTACGCGGTACGCGGTGTTTTAAAAGAACCGCGTAATCCTCGAGCGATCCCCATTCCTTCGCTACTTCGATCCAGGATACTTGTATCTCTTTCTTTTCGATTCTAATCGAGTGTCTCGGATGCTACTGTACAATTATTAATCTCTGCTCAGTTGTTTAATACAAGCTAGGACACAGCGTGACGTGATATTTTAATCGTGAAGAAAGAAGCACGGATATTTTGTCTTTTATAGTCTTCACGTTGCAGTATATTGTCAGATTAATTTAACAAGCTCGTCCACAATGGATACATTAGCTTCCTTTTATGCAAAATGCTTCTCCTATCGGATTTTCTACACTTAACCTAACGATCGCGAACAGTGTTCCACAAAACTGGATTGATTTATCCTTTTTGCATTTTACTATCGCGTAAGCCTGAATTAAAAAATAAATACCCATGAAAAAGCTTTTACAAACTTAAAAAATTTTAAATCAAACCTGTGAAACTCGTGAATATTGCACATTAATCCTGAAACGAAATCAAATTGTATTTCTCCATTTCCAATGCCTAAACGTTAAAGTAAAAATTGACGTGCAATAAATATAAATTCTTTTTCTCGTTTCAGAATTGTTCAGGTACAATGGAGTGCTAGGGAACGTAGCTGCCAAAGAAATCGATAGCTGGGGGTTAAAGGATAATTAAATTGATAGAAAATGAGCCACCCCAAGACCATCTTTCTTCGCTTTCAGATAGGCCCGTAATAAATATCAATGAAAAGGGTATCTATAGTTCGACGCTATTTATTCATGATAGCCCGGGTTACTTCGCGAACGAATGCGGAGTTAAAAGCACGGAATGATCGCACGCGGAGCCTTGACAAATGCGCAGGCAGGAAAGGGTCGCAGGAGTGACGTTTGTCTTCATTAGATACACCCGTAATATTCTACGATTCCGCTCGCTCTCCGGCACATCTGCGTGGCCTTTCCCTCCCTTGAATATGTTCTGATCAAGTGAATATTTAATCATACGGTTCGCTTTGCAACCAGCGCCTCGCGTCGGCCGCAATATTCCCTTATTCAAAAATCCTGAAACTTTTCCACTGCGTGATCAAGACGGTTCCAGATATACGCGCGCCATTTGCACCTGCGTCTACAGAAAATCACCGATATTTCTAAATCGCTTCCAATACTGAACGCAATTACTATGCATATTCACACGAATGTAAACTAAAAATATCTACGATATTTCTATGGTGAAGCTAGATTGAACAACAGATGGAAATCATTTCATACCGAGATCTACAAAACGTTATTTTTAAATTCTCGTTAGAGGTTCTGATAAAGAAATTAAAAAAGTATTTTAGTAATTGTTAAATAGCTTAGTCCTTCCATCATCTAAAAACTCTTTTTAGCTCAGCTTTAAAAAAAGCTTTCCTACTTTGAAAGTGAACCAACACTTTGTTCACCCACTGTACATACTAAAATTATTGCATCAGACGCATCTCGCTGTTCTTAAACATTGTCCGTATATATTGAAATATTTATATTTACTATAATGAAATATTAACATAATATCCCTACGCATTATCTCCGCACTCAAAACAGGAAAATGTTTGAAATTTACAATTTGCGCGCACTTTGACAATTTATCAAAAGCTGAGGGCACGTGTTACATATTAATTCCGGCGCGGAATTTTGCTACGCAACTTTCAAATTTGAGATAAATATTCGACGAAGGCCACGGCCAAGCTGAATACAAGATGTCTGTCGGAAGTGTCTACGTATCCCGGAATTTTTGATTAAAGTATCGTGTAAGAAAACCGCTTTATTGGACCCGATGTCGTATCCGCACCGCGCCGACGCGACGCGCCGCGGCGCACAGCTTCATGGGAATTTAATATTAATACACAATTTGGCTGGCTGTCTTGTAGACAGCATACTCGCACACGTGTTCCTCGGAATGCAATATTTATATGAATATACGGCGGGGATACAAATGACGATAACGTGTCCGTTTCTTTTCTTCGCCGTGTTTATGCGTCTGCACGCGAGAAACAAGCCGAAACTTCTGCCGGTGATCCCGGGTCTATGGGGGTGTATGGGGTAACCGACCTTCCTTGCACTCGTTCCAAGCACACCCCGGTGTCTCATTGCTATATCTTTTACTCTGCGAGATTCCCACTGCGCTTTCTCTCTGTCTCGATCTCGCGCTCTCTTTCTCTCTCACTGGCCCCAGCTCGAAGATCATCGACGAACGTGTAAAAAATACTCATGGGACGTGTACCGGTTCAAGATCGTCAGTTTAACGTACTCGAGATTTCTTACTCCCCTGGCTTGCTTTAGATTTTATTGATACCTCTTGCGGTTCGCTGTGTCTTCGTCATGGATCCGTCTTTATACGCGAACAATGTGCTGCGAAGTATACATGTATAGCTTTACGTATGGGAGGTTCATCTATCAGGGCACTTCGTTGAATAATTGAAACAAACTCCTTTGAAATATCGAAAAATGTGGCGCTCTGACATAAAATATTTAACAAAATATTCTTCCTCGTAACTTTCCGTGACATTTTTTAAATACTAATAATATCGAGAAATAATAAATGTGTTCGAATTAGATGGGATATTTTATATTTTAAAAAATCATATCATCTTTGTCTAGATCTTGACACCGAAATTAAAATACGAGAAGGGATATGATAAATTGAGTCGCAGAAGCCATTTAATTAAAGTTGTACTAAAAATTGAATAAATTCTGCACCCGAGAATATTTTAAAAAAATTAAGAATTACTTATTATTAACCATTTATATTTATTAGCGTATACTATATATCGTGTATTCATTATTACATATTATTACCTCTTTACCGTGTTCAAAGAAGTGCATGATGGCGCCATCATACAGCGAAATACGCAAACTTCTCTGCAGCTGCCCGGAATACAGTTCCGCTAAACGATTGCATCTCCGCAGGGACTTTTGATCTAGAATACTGCGATGAAAGCTGCATTTTCCGGATTTAAGCAATAAATCGAATAGCAGAATGAGATTTCATAAAATGTCATGACTTTAAGGATTCTAGAATTACTAAAAATAAATCTCACGTAACATCTCTATACTTGTAAACTATGAATCTTTGCAAGTATAGAGATAAGAACCTAGTGACCATTCTAATCAAGCGATAATATTTATTTTTATAATATATCAAGATAATGCAGGTATATTTTTTTAGCATAAAGTATATGAATATAAGATAATAAATGAATAAAAAATATAAAGGATATGAATTCTAATATATACAATTATTAGGTTGGTGCATATAAAATGTCGGATGTTTACGTAAATATATAAAACTGTATATCTTTTTTCAAAAGCTGTTGATTTAATCAAAATATGCCCCGTTTGCTTTACTACACCCTTTTCAACAAGATATCAATAAAGAAATGCCTGTCTTAAACACATTCTGATCTTTCGAATTAATAAACTCTGATATGGAATATTTCAGAGTGTCTTCATTTATATATCATTTAGCCCGTAAAAGCTCGGGCAGATTTTGAGCAGTTTTAGGATAGCGTTGCCATTATACGTTGTTCAGCTGGAGAAAGTGACAGCGACCTGTCATAAATAATGTCGGGATTAAGAGAAATAGAATGAACACCAGCATGAAAAACGTAAACACTTGAGTTTTTCTTCTCTGACGTCAGCTCTCCGATAAGACGTTGCCAATAGCTTCACCCACAGCGCGTGGCTGTTCCATTACAAACCGCGCGAAGTATGTTGAGCAGGTCTGCGCTTACATTTTACCGCATTTTTGTAACTTCCCCTCTATCTTTCGGACGTTAGAGACCCTTAGCGGACGGCTGGCGGATATATCCTCGCCCGTCGAGCGTCGTCGTCCGAAGCCACTTCCACTGGAAATCTGAAATAAATCTTCTGGCTTATAGTATTTCTATCTTATGCGATAACGTGCATTTTATTAGATTGGTGCATATGAATACTATATACTATTTAGCCTGTATGAATACTATATACTATTTAGCCCGCAAAAACTGTCCTGAATGTTTAAAATAGTGAAAGTCGCGTGGCGAAAGATCTATATTTTATAAAATTTTATATTTTACTTCATTTAATTTCGCAATTGTTTTGTACGACGTATGCGCAATTTTTATGGGCTAAACAGTATGTAAATGGAGACAGTCTGAAAAATTCCATACTATAGTTTATTGATCCGAAAAATCAGAATTTCTTGAAGACAGACATCTATGAATTAAACTCGCGTTGGGAAAAGTGTATGGAAACAAATGGGGCACATTTTGATTAAATCAATAGCTTTTGAAAAAAGATATGCAGTTTTATATACTCGCTTAAAAATTCGACATTTCATATGTACCAACCTAATAGCTTAAAAAAGAATGGACCTATAATGTCAGAAAAAATGAATATGATCCAGGAACGAAGCTTTTGAAAAAAGATATGCAGTTTTATATACTCACTTAAAATATACTCGCGTATCTGTTTTTTCTTGATAAGTAATCGCATCTGTAATAGTCATCGATAAAATAGTACTTCACGTGACGACCGAAATGGCTCTCTAACAACGATTTAGTTCCCCGACTGATAATTGACGTTTGCCACAGATGTAAAAGAATCACGACCACTCACGGCCTTTACGACGCTCCCCTTTCGTTACTACGAACTTCTTGATCGTTATTACAGCATTAAAAAACTTCGTAGGCTACTGTCAACCATCCTGCAAGAATCACTATCTTCAGGGACCACTATACGGCGAAGAACCTCATCATACCAACGAACAAACAGTAAAACTAGTCCAAGCTTTAACATTTATGACGTATAAAATCTGGAGATGGTCACGGAGTTATATTTAACAAGCGAGATCTTCTTCAGTCTTTTGCGAGCAGGATGTAAAGTTTCGTTCATAAGTATCAAACCTAACATTCTGACTCGACCATAGCATTCTACATAGAACTATTAAAACAAGAAGACAAGGATTCAAGATTTAAAATTGAAATATCAATTATTTAATTGCGCAGATCTGCGAAAGTTATAAACTGCTCGATTTCTCGATACTGTTATTAATTTTAAGATCATAGAATTCTATGAATATGGAACAGCAGTTTCTCGAACTTCTTTATTTAAGAAACGTGTTTCGAAAAGTTCGCCGAGCACGGAGGTAGCTCTAGCATAATTGGTTGTCGACGCGTCGCCCTCGATAACGAGATTCCCGTCGTTAATTTTGCGGCGCGCGACGCCGATGCGAAAACGATCTTCGACGGTTCTATGACGATTCCCTGGCGCGTCGCAAATAAGGAAATCGAAGGAACACAAACGCCAGGATTAACCCGTGAACTTTCTTATTACCATTTTAAGTGGTTTCACGCGGCTACTTGGTTTCCTTTCGTCGCCAACGGACGAGTCTTCGAGGCGCAAATGGAACTTTTACGTAACCGCCGTCCGTGTGGACGTCGAATTAAAATTTGTCCCGCGATCGTGACGAACTTGGGGATTTGCATTAGACCCGAGCATTTTCCTGTCAGTTTTCCGTCGAAGATGCACCGGTGTTCTTGCCGGTCCACCGACGGGAATGCAAATCTTCGGCCGACGTGCGACAGTCGTCGAACCGAATAACATTTGCTGAAATTATTTTATCGTCACAAACCAAAAAGACTAGTTTATACATTCTTACGTTTAACTTTGTAATGTTACCACGGCTGAGATATTCTGAGACAAAATCATAGCCTCCTTTTAACATTTAGATTTGATTGACGTATTAATTTTCCTTCTGCGAATCACTGGATGCATCGTCGCTCATCGGGTTCTTGTCGAATCGTGGTCAAAGCCACACGGGTGATCCCCGTCGCCTCTCGAGACGGGATTTCCGAAGTTTTTAACGATTGAATTCCGGGGTTGCTTTCAGGATCGAGTGTACTCCACGATTCTTGTTATGAATAATCTATACAACGTAACAGAAACTTATCCAATTTCCGGTGCCAGTTAAAAAGTGTGCATTAATCTTTTCTCTGACGGGAACTTCGCTGGAACTTCAGTGCCGCTTAATCTGTTTGTGAACTCAGCCGAGAGAAAAAGAGAGAGAGAGAGAGCGATAGAGGGTGAGAGAGAGAGAGAGAGAGAGAGAAGGTGAGGAGTTATCCAGCGAGCTCGCCGCGGTCCTAGATGCTACCTGTGCCGGTGCAATTTTTTTCCCCATCATAGAAACGAACGAAGCCGGTGACGCGTTGTCGCGATCGAATATTAATCGAACCGTTATTCGTAAAATCAGTTCTAACCGAATTCGATTTCTGGCCGCTTTAAAAACTCGTCTATATTCAATACAATTCGGGCCTGCAGTTCGTCTACGCTCTCCGCGGAGGCCCTTGACTCGCGTGTCGACGATCCAATCACATTACAGTCACGGTTCGCTCAGGTACCATTCAGCCCTGCTTAAATAATCCAGCACACAGCAACGATCCAGCCCCAGTCACGTTCCACCGGATTCAATAATACTATGTAGAACGCACTGCGAACGTATTGTACTATGGCCAAACCGTGCTAAACGCCGCCCGCGCCGCTCCATCGCTATTTAATTGTACGGAGATGCTTTTGTCAAATTAATCACGCGAACTCTGTTACTCCTCGATTAGTAGGCGGCACGAAATATTTGCGTTCTCTAAGTCGGCCACGACTTCCGGCCTCACGGTTTTCTATTATTTTTACAAATTGAAAGAGCTCATTTCTTCAGGACGATTTGGGCGTGTCATTTTACTCTGTCGCGCCGAGTATTAGACCCAGCGGTTTGGCGTGGGTGTAATTTTTGTAATGCATTCTGGAGAAAGATAGAAGGAAGAAGGTGAAATAGCGTCAGAAGGTAACATCGATCAGCATCCAGGCTCCCCGTGCAAAAAACCAGCTACGTAAAGTAGCATTAAGCCTCGTCCCAGTGCGAGGCTTACAGCGATTCTTCACAACGGTTGACAGACTAAATACCGTCCCTGGAACAACTTTTTATATAAGGGCCCGGCCTCCTTCAGCGAAGAGCCAGTGCCAGCTGCCTCGTAGTCGAAAGCACGTCGGCAATGCGGGGGGTGGGGGTGGGGGTGGGAGTGAGAGGGGAGAAGCGGACGCAAACGGAGTGATGCGCAAGGAAAAATATGCGCTCGACGTCGCGCTCGTATCACGCGCGCTCCTCGCGCTACTCGCGGATGCTCCCGCGGGTCCACGGCGACCATGATTGCGACGAGGGGTGACATGTTTCAACAATACTGGCTGTTTCATCTAGGACAGGCCGCCGAGTTGTCTGTTGCAGTTCCGTTCCTACGGAGTATTATTTCTCGCGTCGTTCGATTGTTTCCGAATGGCGTGTCAAGCTTGAGAAAACCTATAGTCCGCGAACAGTTTTTAATATTCCATTTTCTAGATTATTCTCAAAATTTTGTGACGATTATTGACTACATAGAACAGAAAAAATTAATATAATATCACGGAGTTTGCGAATCAGATGGACAATGTTTTTTTTTAGAATTTTTATGACGTGTCAAAGACTACATAACGTGTATTACGGTATTTTATGCGCTGCTCGGTAGTATCGCGGGCAGAAAGGATGTATAAATGACCTGCTCCAGATGAAAGATCTTGTACGTACTCGAACCAGTATTCCGCTGCGAAACATTTTATGTACATTTATGTATATTTAGCTTACTCTCAAAAATAAGCCGGGGGCTAACAAGCAGAAGAACTATTGTCTTGTGAGATGACAGTGCTATTTGCAGAGACTAGCTTGAAAGATCCACAATGAAGGCAATTTTACTTTGTCATGAAGATTATTTATTCAGCGCTGCAATTGCTTCTGGTTTATTCGCAGGCCCTCGGAAAGTGTACAGAAATTACCGTGAGTTTCTCCATATCTTATTGTAGCGCGTACACAGTAGAATCTCCATGATTTCAATAATTATAAAATTAAGTTCTGGGACATTTATACTAATTTTTGAAGTGAGATAATAGTGTACGCTAAATATATGTGTTCTTTTTTAATTGATCAAAGTGCTGGTGAAGGGGGAGTACAACTAGAAAGGAACTGTGTGAAGGCATTTCCAATAAGTAGGTATAACCAATTATGATCAGACATATTGCTCTCGCTTACTGAGTTTTCCACGGATTTCTATAACAGTGTATTGTATTAAAACTTTTTACATTCAAAGAGCCGAATTTAAGTGACAGAATTCCTCTGAAATCATTCACAATTATGTCAGTTAAAACATTAACATTTCAACAACACCAAAGTTACTTAATTAATGAAACCGAAACTAAATGGAATGAAAATTTACGTTTAATTCTTCAGCAGTTTAAATCACAGTAATATCTAATTCTTAATAATAGAATTCGATTGTAAGTGACAAGTATGAACCTTTTTCAGTTTTTCTGCATTACGAAACGCAGTATTACGTGCACCAGAGTGAATAGAAAGAAAACATACAAACTCTGCGCGTTGTAACTTGAAACACTTTGATTTTCTCGATGGGAAACACGAGATCGTGGTCGTCGCAAAAGAAAAGAGAACAGAGCGAGGGCATAGAAGTCAAAGTTGAATCGTAATGAGCGAGATGTGGAAAGCCTGGCAAACAATTTTACGAGCACCGCGTTCCGGTGCGTTGCAACGGGGGCGCAACGCCGGTAAAATTTATAACAACGCTTTGAATCCCATTGTGTATCGCTTCGAAGGGATTCCAAGGGTGAAGAATGGGGATGTTAAAGGTTGAGGCGCGGTGTGCGCGCATCACGGGAACCCGTGAACGGGTGTACACAAGAGAAACGTCACGTCTGCCGCCGGATATTTCACGCTCCTCTGGTTTCTGTCGCTTCCGTATTTTTGTCTGCCGCCTTGCGCGCGTCCCCGGCACTTCTCGCGGCGCGGCAAATTGGAGCTTGTCAATGGGGATTTTATTCGAAGCCGTGGCGAAACGTCGGGAGAAACTGGCCGAGCGTGGTTTACGGGCCGTTTGATGAGGCTCGCGGCGCACACCGGCGCTCTCGGACGCGGTATAAAAAGTTAACGCGGTCAAACCGAGCGGATCTTGCCCGGTGCTCGCGACTCTTCGACGATTTACACCGGTTTTATTCGTCGCCGGCTTGTTACCGGAATGCTCGAATTGTATACGAGCGAATCGCAGATACCCAATTTACATTGCGCAATTTTTCTCTGCAGTATCTGCCATACTAACGAAATCGATGTATCGACAACTCTGCATCTGATATCTAAGAACTGCGAAGATATAGCTTAATTATTTATATGACAAACGAACGTGTGCCTCGTTTTTATTTGGGAGAAATATTTTACGCAAATCGATCCGCATATTTCTGTACCAATCTACAGTCACAGAAACTCGCAAAAGTATGCGAAAGCCTTCTACAGAATATACCTATTTGAACCTATATTTTAATATAAATAATTGTTGATAACTTAAACTGGCAGTTCCGAGACAGGACGAGCACTTTCTATTAAAAAATTCTCATCTGTAAGGGTGATAATAACCACGATGATTATCTTGAAGAAATCTTGTAAAAGTTTAGAAAGAATATAAGCTTTAGAAAGAGTATAGCCGAAGTATTTTTGTAAAGCTCTTGGCAGAGAGAAGTGCTGCCTTGAAATTTGTAACCAGTAGTTGTTCGTAGATAATTGTACGATTAGCATGCAAGCCAACAGCCTCATTCACGCGCAGCTAATTATTATTGAACTTGTTAGAACAAAGACACTATACTTAGGCCAATATAGGCAAAGTTGCTCTACCGTCGCAGCGCGCGTAAACGCGCAAAATGCCTTTCCTTGAAATTGGGTTGCAGACTGAAACTTATCGAGGCGTTTGCATTGCACTATCCCTTTCACGAACGCATTCCCCCATTAATTAAAAAATGTCCGAACTAACCTGCTAAACGTCAATTACAGGAAACTGAGGCAAAGGCTACGTCAGTGACACGTTATCGTTACACAGTGACTGCGTACTCAGTATACAGTACCTCGTGCACAATGATTTTCAACGGCGCGTTGATACAATATTCTAGGAAAAATAGGACAGTCGATAAAGTATAGCTACAAATTACCTTGCAAGGTGTCGGCATGATGCACAAAACACCAACGAATAATAAAAATCTCTCGGAAAAGCCTGCAACCAACGCGTAACAGCAGGTATTGTCCGGTATTTCTGATATTTACGGCAGAAGTTACGGTGGCGTGGTTGCGTGAATCTGCTGGCGAAGGCTCGATTCGATGACCTCTGGTTAGCGGAGGTGTACCTGACCTCGTTCATCGAGACGCGCGGCAAGGATTTTAATTAAACGTTCGAAGATTTCTCCGGCAGCGATTGCGAACGGGGGAGCGCCGGCGAATGAATACGTGACCGATGCTCCCGCTGAATCAAGGAATAATACTTGAACCAAGTTCCCGAGCATCGTTGAAATTCCTCCACTGTTCATTCATGAACCAAACGCGCTCGATAGGGGTGCGTGAAGGTCTCGGAGATAAGTAGAACATCCAAATAAATTGACGCGTTCGCTGTCAGCGTTAGTTTCGCCGTTTGTCATCGTTATTAAAATATTCTATTAAATGCAATGAGAACTTCGCTTAAGATTTATTCTAATATTATGTATTATATTTTCTCGTGGATTTGATGGGTTTTATCTCTTGCAAGATTTATTTTGCCCAAAAGCAGGCGGTCTAGTTGCGCAATTTGAGTCGATCAATAACTACAATATCGTAACAAAGAAACCCAAGAACGGTTGGAGCGAGGCTTGAAAGGCGCAAGTGACAAATGCTCGTTGAAAGTTACAGAGTTATGTGGAGGGTTGAAGAAGAACGGCGCGTGTCTTTTTGAATTACTACGCGGACACGAGAGCCGGGCGTGTATTAGAATCCTTTTAACCGGACATAAATAAAGGTCCGAGTAATCTCTAGGGAGGATTAGCTTGGCAGGGGCGTGGAGGAAGACGACACTCTCGTTTACCTTACGGCGCGGCACGGCGCCACCAAGTACGACGTTGTACCGTGGAATGGGTTGCGATTTTATCCCGGCGCGACGCCACGTTGCTCCGACGCACGTCCGCCGATTCAAAAACATCGTCTCTATCTGGGAGATCTGGCTGTAATCTCCCTTTTCTTCTCCCTTTCTCTCCCCGGTGCTCGTCAAAATGAATTCCATAAAACAGACTGCCGCGATGTGCCGCGACGACCCTCCGACTTCGCCGGCGAGCACTCTCGTTTCTCTCTCCCATTCTTCTCATATTTGACTCGATTACCAGCAAGAGATAAACGAAGACGGTCAGGGGAACGTGTCCGAATCGGTCCGGGATTCTTGCGGGCTAATCTCGAGAACGAGGTAAATGGTAACTGATCAACGGCGAAGACGAGACGGGGATGAAAACGGGACGTGACCGTCTCGGTTGCAATTGAATTCCAGATTTACGCCTGACGTCGTAACGTGGCTCCGGATAGCTTCTAAGCTTGGCCTCGCAAGACTGGCTGCAAATTTAGCCTGTTCTCCTGATAATGCTGATCAATCCGACACGTTGGCTGCCGAATTATCACCCATACATGCCCCGGAACAGTGATTTTGTTCGGAAGTCAAACTGTGAAAGTGGAATCCATTTTGGGAACCGGATAAATTAAAATACCCGTGCGATTTTACTGAAACTTTTACTGCCCTACCCTAACATCACGTTTCCTGATTTTTTCTTTCCGAAGTTTGTAATTAACACTTAATTGCTGAAGGAATTTCATCAACCGAGATTACGGAGACTGAACTTTATAGATTTAAGTTTCGGGTCTTTTTTAGCGATCCAAGAACTATTGAATAAATTTGTAACATAGCAAAAAATAATACATGCGACACTATAAATGTGTGTTTATTCATTATTTAACTCTTGTCTCCAGAATTTGAAAAAAATCCCAATAATTGAATTTCGACACTGAATACAGCCAAAATAGGATTTACAAGGGTTGTTGCGAGGCTTTCGGGATTTAAGGAGACGAGAATTCGTGGAGAAGTCCCGAGGGACTCGTAAATTTTGAGTAACACGAGGTCTGGGCTGGTTCTAGGTGTCTCAGGGTGATTCAGACCATTAGAGACTTATCAACTGATACTCTAACTTCGCGAAGTCTCCGCACACTGTGGTAAATGTCTGACCTTCCTCGAATTGAAAGTTGGATATGCTCAACGAGAAATTGTCTGTCGTCATTTTTCTGTGTACCAAACAATGTACGTACATTTGGTCTCACGAGTCCAGTATCACGAGTGTGTAGTAAATAACTTGAATTTAGAACGATACGAACGTGGTCTCTCGAGATCCACGGATTCTGTATCGGTATGTTCAACCCTAATTGTTCCATGGCAAGTTTCTTGAACTCTTGAAGACTACGAAGTCTTTTGGAGTCCATGGGATTGCATACTACATTTGTACTGTACATTTATTATTACATATTATCATTATTATTTATATTATTACTACTATTTATTATACTGTATACTAACTTAAACATAAGGATCGTGAAAGCAGTATTGCTAAATTATGCCACTGTTTATTACTTGCTTACGCTTATTGCTTACTGATACTTATTTTTCTCATTAAATTAGCGGTTGTCTGTATGCTTATTAACATTTTAAAATTTAAGATAGTGCGTATGCTTATTAATGTTACTAAATTTATACTTATCTACGTTTAATAACGTTAATAAATGTATGATGGATTGCAAAAATTATTACAGGTTTAAAATGTGGAACATATACTACGACGCATATTAATACAATTTTGTATCGTTCAAGACTGAATAAAATGGACACTGTTCAATACGTAACACGTATTTGTTGTGTAATTATTTCGTTTATTAAAAGATTGGTACTTTGAATTCACGACAACCGTGTATTTGACACATGCGTTATACTCTTAAACGGTCGCATCAGTATTCTCGAGTTTACTGGCGTTTAAACCAGATTCGACTGGTTTGTCCCAGCCTCGTCTTGCGTTAATTCCTCCGAACGCGTTGTCTGTTGACAAGTCTGTTTTTATCTTGTGTTTACAGGCTGCAACAATGTATTTTTTTATTGTATTCCCGGATGCGTAAACAAGCTACATATGCATAAATACTGTAGCGGACATTGTGACAGAGACTGACAATATTCGGCTCAATTTAAATATTCGTATTATGAAACAGTTATCAAATAATTTATAACAAATTGTTCGCTAATATTAACAATAAGAATGTTTAAAACTTCGAATGTTTTACATCGAAGGTAATGCTCACCATCTATTCTAAGAATTATATACTATCTGGATTAGCTATATCCTATTCGTGCTAATTTCAAGCTTAACCGATAAAGTAAACCCGGAAGTTACCTAGCAACGGTCACCTCTGTTTAAGCCCAGAGAACCGTAGCTTCTCGATATCCTCACCCGATAAATAAAGCGTTATCAGTAGACCGCGAATGTTTATGCGAAATGAAATTTATCTAAATTTATTCTAATTAATTCTCGTTTGTGATAATACCAACAATTTTCAACTGAAATATGTAAAAGTGGTCATTTTAGCCGCCATGATAGCACAAGCAACATATAAGCAACATATAAGAGTACACCTGGCACTTAATGTATTATTTTGTTATACAAAAATGAGGCTGTAGTAGCCATATTACCATTTATCGTTATCGATATTTTAGAAATATAAACTTCTTAATAACAATCGAGTATTCTATAGATTTCATTACCATTAATGATACACTTTATGATTTCAAAGCTACAAATTCAAATTATCGAAATGGAAACAGGAATTTCCATTAACGTTATTCGATACGAAAATGGGAATGGTGCTCTAGCGACCCGACTGTTTATTACGAATAGATAAATAAATAAGAAATGACTACTCTCTTTCTTCCAGTTAGTCATTTTAGTAAATATACGAGAATTTAGCGTCACCCACCGAAAATCGATGATCCCAGCAGCAGGTTACGTCCACCTGGCAGTTTCCCCATGGCGATTTAGTCCGCTCCCTTCTTGCAAGATGTCGTTAGGCCGTCCTAAACCGGTTCGATCCAGTGTATACCGCGCAGGGAATGGTGCGCATTCCCATGGACCAGGCTGTAGTCTGTAGTCAGAGTCGTCGTGTATTCGGGCCAATAGTAATCGTGCGGTGGCTTTGAGAACACGGTACGGTCCCTCGTTAGTCTGTTCGTGGTGCGTCTCCGTCTCCACACGTCACGTCGGGTAGAACGAGCGAGCGATAGAAGGAGGAAGAGAGAAGACGAAGAAAGTCGCAGTCATCACAGGCGAGAGAAGGGCAAAAGCGACGCGAGCGCGAGACTGAGACGTCAATCGTAGTCGACGAGTCGGGAGCGTTCGTTGTTCGTCGCGTTCGCAAGAGAAGAGCGGGCAGCTCCTAAGAGAGGAACGGTAATAGTATTGCCTGGCGCTCGTCTCCCGTCACAGACGTGCCTCTAGTTTCCGGTGCAATCGTGTTCGGAAGCCGCGGGGAAGCTGCAACTCTTCTTCGGCACCAGGATTCCGCAGCGGAAGCCGCGCAAGACGAGGTGAGTCATCCGCGTATAACCGCGTAACGATTCGCCCGTTAATTCACGCGATTCCTTCGCGGACGAACAGGGATTTCGATCGGTGGAGAAACTGCCGTTTCCCCTTCGAGGCAACACGCATTTTCGATCGATTCGCCCGTTTCCGTGGCGTTGGACGAACCGTTGTCGCCACCGCCGCCGCGAGGCGCCGTCTCGCGTCGCCTCGCGTCGCGCCGCGCCGCGCCGTTGTGTCACTGTTTGTGCGTACACGTATGCGTGACCGCGAGTTCCCTCGATCGTTACGATCCACGACGTGCGTGTTTTCTCATTAATAACAGGCGGCCTCACGGCAGCCCTCGGACCCATTAACAACCCAGCGTCGTCGTAGCGAACGGTCGGACCTCTTTCCTTCCGTGCCGCGATGATCGATCTTGGTCTACGACCAACCCCCTTCATCGCCACCCTCTCCGCCCTCTGTCCTTCTTCTACGTGTACTATCTCTTCCTACCCCAAAAGATGCGTTTGCGAACCGCCAACTCGCGATTCCGGTGCGCGAATGTTACGGGCACCGGGGCTGACGATCGACGCGGCGGCTCGATAAGTCGACGCAGCCCGGGAAACGCGATCCATCCGACGGGAAACGAGGTTAGACGGTGCACACGCGGCTATCCATGCGAAAAATCAATACACCCTCACTCCTGGGCCACGAAGCTACGAACCACGAAGCACGAAGCCGCGATTCAGACGCGCGCGGATGGATTCCGAGAATCGGGGGATCAGCCTTACGAGAAAACGACGATCGCCGCGGGCTCTGCCTAGAAAGCTCCCTTTTGCCAGCGACGGCACCGAGCAAGGATCGATTTCGGAACCGTGTGCAGTCTACTGCGAGCGTACACTGCCGCTCAAAAGTACCTGGACTTTGCAATTTATCCCTGTCTACTTTGTTAATCGATTTTATTCTCAATAGCTGTTTATTACTATATTTTATACGTCAATTATTAAAAGCCTTTGCATCTTTTCAATGTTTTGTGAAGAATTCAAAAGATAAAAACTGTTTGTTTTCAAATAGTCTGAAATGTAGAGGTATTTGAATAGCATCCTAATTTAGGGTTCATAATGATCCTTTTTGCACTTTAGTGCGTGCATTTCTCATTTCAATACATACAAACTTTTCATTATATTTGCTATAATATTTTATTTAAATATTAAACTGATAATTAAGACGGTGGAAAATACAGTGTCTAAAATTGAGTAATATTCATTTCGTAATAATTTTCAGATAAATTGCAACGTTGAAAGTACTGGAATCATTTTGAACGTCAGTGTACACACGCGATAACCTGGAAATTTAAACGTTAGGGTTGATTTCTCGAGGGACAGTAGATAAAAAATACGGTTTTTTCGCATATTCAGGTCCCAGCATTAAATTTGATATATTCCATAAAATTCTTGATGGTGTCCATCGTTTTTAGTAGAAGACAACATTTTCATTAAGAGTTTCTTCTTTCTTTTAAATGTAATATATTGTTGACGCGTATTTTAATCAGTAATTAGCTAAAAGTTTTGTATAGGTTTCCGGAATGCAAGGTGCATCAAATTCTTGATCTTTCGGTCGACGCCATCTTGGTTACGACGAATTTCGTGAACTACTTTTCTACATTCCTTTCCGACAAAGGGTTTTTCGGTCAGAAATTTCGAAGCAACCGTATTCCGTGGTTTCCGGCTAATATTTCGCGCAAAAGTCAACCATTAGATTTTACGGCGTGGTAACGCGGTTCGAGTAGCAGCTGATCCCCAACAGTTTCGATTTTCGCGGGCGTGGAGAGCTGCTCCTAGGCGATGCACCGTGCTGCTGACGTTCGAGCCAGCTTGCACGGATAAAATGGAAAAAGTTCGTGACTGAATTTTAATATTCGCGGCCCTCGCAGGGTCGGCTGTAAAAGTTTAATGGGATTCCGATGTTACGCTCGAATATCGAATTAACAACCCGTCTGAGAGGGACATTGACTAATACCGGAATCGGTTTATTTCCATGGATAAATCTGTGTGCACCCGTTTGTAACCTTGTTCCCCATTGATTCTTGTTCTACATGTGTCGCCCTCGCGGATCACATAAGTCCATGATCCTGGAATTTTTCCTCGTGCCAAATTAGTTTCAAGAGAACGAACATTTCACAATTAAATGTACGACCCGACAAAGGATTCCTACAACGAAACGAGAAATTTTTCCTGGCAGATATTTAATTTAAAATTAGTCTTTCACGTGGCTCGATTGAAATTTTATGCATCTCTAAAAGAAATTATTATAAAAGTCTAATATTGATAATTTCACGGTGAAAGTTTTTCGAGCAGATAAATGTTTTAATTAGCAGAAAGACTCTAGGCGTTACGTTAATACTCCCTAATCGCAACCATAAAAATGCAATTAGCGTTCTCGCATCTACGGTCGCGGCGATACTTTCAAACTAATGTCACGATAAATACGAGGACAATTGTACGGCTTAACGGTCACGCCCGCGTCTACTCGTAGCTAGATCCTCATGATTTATACGCTCCGAATTAGGCGTGACAGTTATCGTAGGGTCAGTTTAAGGTCTGCACCCACTGCTGAAATTCTCCCAAGAATTCCGTACGTCCGCGTCCACCGAGGAATTTTATTCTCGAGAGAAAAACTCGGCAGCGGTCACAGACCCGAGAGCAATTTTCCGACAGTCGTTACTCATCGATTTTACCCTCCTTAGAACGATTGTCTTAACTGTTTCAAATATTTCTAATTCCTTGCTATGTTCGAAGATAATTAAAAAATTTTATATATATTTTTGCATCATAAATTGAAAGTAATGGGAGAATATAAATCGAGGATTCAATGTTAATTTCTAAGTAAAAGAAATTTTGACACAGGTTGCAAATGTTGGCACAAAGTTTATCAATTTTGTAATTTATATAGATGCGTGGTTTTTCTTTAATGACTTAAAATTGAGTACTATTGGAAATGAAATGTAAATTGGTATATTCTTGTAGAATAATGTCTTTACTCACGGTAAGTGAGAACAGTCTTTACTCAGTGAATCGTCGGAAATCTGAAAACTTGTTCAATAAGACATTTCAGCTAAGGAGGGCGGAACAGATGTCGCCTTTACTCTTGAGAACCTAATCTCAGACGGTTCGTTCTCGAAAGCACATCTTTCACAAAAGAGAGTTTATAATTCGTCGATCTTGACGTCAACACGAATTTGCAGGAAGGCATTACAAATTTTCCTACACCATCCTGAAACATAAAACCATCCATGACAAAAACTCTTTCAGAACAAACAGAATCAAAAATCTAAAATTCCTAAATGTTACATCGAAACCTAACTCGTTCGCCGCAAAAACGTCCGTTATCGATCGAACAACGTAATCGTTGACCTAACCGTTCGAAACGCATCGATCGCAAATCCCGAAACCATCGGTCCTCGCCCCTGTTCTTCGAAGGAAGAAACCCAAAGCGCAACTTCCGTCGCGACAGCTATCCATCGCATTTCAGTTTCACAGCACAGAATCGATAGAATTGCGTTGGACAATTGTCGTGTCCGAGTTGGCGGTATCTTCTTCCGGCGAACAGTTCGTAGCACTTATCAATCGTCCCCGTCGATCATCGATCAGTAGTGCAACGGAACAGGAAGTCAAAGAGAGAATCTCGTCGGGCCCTCGCAACGGGAAGAACACGGTTGCACGAATCGTCCAACTGCGATTGTATTGTAACGCACGATCTATATTTGCATGCTCGTGTTCTGCGATCGCTCCAGTGGGAACCGTGTGATCGACGCCCGAAATTGCAGCTTCGTGGCCCGTGAACGTAACGCAACGCAAGGCAACGGAACGCTGCGCCGCTGCAACAAATTCCGCGGCTAATCGAATTCGGGGGCGATTCCGAGCGATTCCGAGCTGATTCTCGCGGTTCCTCTGGCGTCCGCATGTTCCCAGTAAACGACGATACTGCGCGTACCATCGCCTTGGCAGTTGGCATGTGGCCACGCATGATTATCTCGATGTATTCAGACAATCTGTTGTTCTGCATGATGACGCCACACTTTGACACGCAAACTCACTTCCTTTATTGCGTTCTTCGTTTTTTGTTTATTATGTTATTCGTTTGTTTGCTCGCGCGTCGACCAAGGCATCAACAACGATTTCCAAAGGCTGATTTCGGAAGATCGAGCGAGAGATCTGTAGAGTGAAGAGGAATAGAGATATTGCGCCGCTCGTTCTAGATCGCATCGCAATCTCGCCGGGACGTATCAATGTCTGCGATCGGCGAAGGGCGCGCGCAGGAAACGTTCCATTAGCTTTAGACGAGGCGGTTCGTTTTCTCGGACGGATCGCAATTAAAGAATCCAGATAGAAATGGACAGGTGGACGGGGATATGGGAATGTCTATAGACTTATTCGATAATTCTGCAATTATTTTCTTAAGCGCTCTTTCGAGTAACGCGGTTTCGATTGCACACCGATTTTCTTCCGGGGAAATTTCGTTGATCTCTTCAAATTTATCTCTTATATAATCTCTTCGCAAATAATTTCATGCATTTGTATAAATAACTAAGTAGCTGCAATGTCAAGAAAATTTTCACCTCCAGCAGTTGGCACTGACAATTTATATTTCTACGAATTTTGTGCAGTTGCGACATATACGAATAGATAAAACAACACTGTGAGGACGTCAAACAAATTTAAGAATATTAAATTTTGGTTTTGATATATTTAACTATAAACTTAAAGCTTGACAACGTTACTAGCTTATTACAATTATTAAAAGTGGGGACACATTTTTTCATGAAACTTTATTAGCAAGGGACAAATCTACGAGCTATGAAAAGTTTCAGTTGCTCGGGAGTACGAGTATTAACTGTACGAAGTTTGTAATCTGTGTTTCGTGTACACGTTTCATTTGTTTACATATATCACTGCACACACTTTAGGAAAAGTGGACATGGCAAAGGTCGTAAGAGAGACGTACAAATGTCAGTGCTCCGTTCGCCATCACCAACGGCAATTCCAATTAAGTTCTATTGTTCTTGGGGCCGTTCGTACACTTAACGGTACGAGAATTCGTAGAGTGCCTGTTTCATTCCACGTGCCGGTGGATTCGACGATTGTTGACTTTGTATTACGTGAACCATAATTGCAAATTCGTCCGACTGGCGATAATGACAACCGGTGCACCGGTCCTTTCGGTAGCATCACGTCACGAGCGGAGTGTACAGTTCTCCATTTAAGAGGACGCGCAGCATTGATGAGCGTCCGCGCAGTTGCTTTGTGCATTTCGACCGAATTAATTAAGCACTTGCCAAATCCGGTTTTCGATATTTCTCAAATCCAATGTTCGAGAAGATCGAGTGTGATTCCGTAATCCTTGCTCCACGATTTTCTCCTCAACTGATTCGAATTTCTTTGTGATAAAAGCGAAACAGAAATTTATTTCCATTTAAATAAATCGGATAATATTTATAAGTGAATTTGGGTTTTGAAGCTAAATTTTATTTTTTCCCAAGTGACGCCACGAATTTGATAAATGAGAGAACGATTCAATGAAATTTATACGATTTATTCATAACTTTTTTGGTGGCGCGTGTTGCGGAGACACGAATTTTCCGAGTGGAAACATTCGAGGAAACCTAGTAGCGAATAAAAGCGACAAAGCGAAATGATTAAAAGCATTACTGGGGCGCAGAGAACGTCATTCGGCTACAGTGGCGTCATTCTTTTTTAATACACGTGTACGTATAATATTTCACAAATGGAGCACAGTTCTGGTAACAACGAGGCTAACGCGCCGGTGAGAAATAATAAACAACACGATTCTCTGTGAAAATAATTGCACCTCTGCTCGTGACGTCATTAAAGGTCGACCTGTAAGAAAAGTTGCGACATTTGGGTCACCAATACGACTCGAATTTTCTGTGTGCCGTGTATCATCCGTGTATAGGGTGTACCTGAATATGTGAGAGGGTGTAGGGTGCACGAAGGACGTGTTGCGCGAGTTTTTGGTCCGATTAACTTCTCCATCGAGTAGAGAAACTGAAGTTCGAGCTTCGAAGTTTGATTTTGACATAACTTCACCTTTTTAACTCTTTGCACTCGAGTGGTGATTCCGAAATATCGTTTAAAATTGGCATGCCATGATTCGCAACCATGTATAAGTTTCTAAATCTGTTTATTCTAAAAATTTCATTACAGTGAGAGTAAATGCGCTTAATTTCTCATAATCGAAATGAAAACTATTAGAATGAAAATACCATTCAGATCAACTCATAATCTACAAATCAGTTTACAAACAATCGTAGTTAATATCAACGACATTCTTCACAGTCCACTTGTACCATCGATCTCTCTTTGTTAGTTTCTCGCCAGCAAAGTCTACTAAAAAGAACCAATTTGCTTGGAATACACAAAACCAACATCAGGTGTCGAAAATTTTGATTTAAAATTCGCTCGATCAAATAGCCTAAGTTAAGTATCAGGTTAAATGTCCGCTGACAGTCAGAAATCATTGTCGATGCCTCGATCCCTAGTCCGAGCATACACGCGAAACCTCTTTATCTTGGATTTTCTTTATTTGCCCGTTTGCCCGTTCGTTTGCCTTGTTGACGTACGATATTGGCTTATCGGCTTCGGGCACGCGTATCAGCATCATCAACACCAGCCGCCAGGAACACCGCGAGGACTGCGACCGCAGTGGCAGCGGCAGCGGCAGAAGCAGCAGCAGCACCGGTAGCAGAAGCGGAAGCGGCACGCATCAAGCATTCGGTTGGACCGCGTTCGTCAAGGAACGCGGCTGTCAGAAGTGAGAACAGTCGGCGTGAGGTAGTGGCACCGGAAAGGTGGACGGGCGAGTCCGCTGCGAGGACGTCCGAGCGGGTCGTCTGATCAGTCGGTTAGGGTTCATCGTGGGCGTGCAACAGCGGCCGGACTCGTCGCCATGCCGGCAGGTATTGGCGCTTCGTACAGGTCGTTAGGCGACCTGGGCGAGGACGTTTACAAAAGCACGACGATCGTCGACCAGACACAGACCACCGGGCAGAGCGTCCTCGAGAGCGTCAAGAAGGCTTTCAGTTTCGCCTCGCCCAAGGTCGAGCTCAGGAAAAAGGACCCGCTGATCGAGGACCGCCGTGAGAGCGTCTCGATCGTCTCAAGGTAATGCCTTATACGATATTGTCCGCGAGTACAGGGGAAAAACCGGTCGGCAGGTAGGGTGACGGTCGCGGGACACACACACACACAGAGTCTCTCTTTCCCTCTCTTGCTCTCACTTTCTCTCTCTTGTCTCTCCGCAATTGTTCCTCGACCTCGTACCAGTCTATTCGGCCCGTGATCAATTATGGTACAGGCTTCGATCCGATACTAGACTCTGCCCAGGTCGCTCGTGGAATTACTCTATTGTCTCCTCGTCAGAGCTACTTTGGCGGTAATAGTTCGCTGGGGTGAGAGGTTAGGCGATCGTTGCCACTTTAGGGTGACTTTGGGCTTGGCGCTGAAAATCGTTAGGGGATGAAAGTATTAGGTGTATTCTACTGATTCTTACGCATTTTTTTGGAGTTGCTATAAAATTCGCGACGGAAAGATTGAATTTTCATCTACAAGTAGTATTTAAAGTTAAAATCATTCTTCAATTACGAAAGAAATACTTACAGCATTTTTCGTCGAAATCCAATCTCATTTTTTCAAACATGACGAAAGGATTCTGTGTCAAAATTTCCGGTTGCTAGCACGCGTTGATTCAACCCTCTTCGGTTAATTCCACTAGTTCGAAGTTATAGTCTGTATGATCATTGCCGCTCGTAGTGCAGTAATTTACGGAACGAGCGCAGCGAATCATACGAGTAGTGTGTACACACGGTCAAAATGAATTAGTCGAATGTTAATTGAAGAGGTCTAACGATTTTAGCATTCGCGCGTGGGAAATATGTTGCCTGGCCGACAAAAATCATTGAAGTGTGTCCGAATGTTCGAAACTCTGTTACATAATGCAGAGAATTTCATAATCTGTCGCATCGAAAATAAATATGGTTAGTTGATTCAGTAATGGAATGACGCACTCGTACATGGTCAGTCGATATCGTAAATAAGCAGGCACAGTATATAATTTTCTAAAATATGCAACATTTATGCGATATTTATTTTTACTTCGGTACGAACAAGTTAAAATACAGTCTTTGTAAAAAACAGCAAATATTGTACGTAAAGCTTTACAATCTCGTTGTGTACGCAACATGCTAGAATAAAATGTAGGCGTCCGTTTACTTTCGACGTCCACTGACTGTGTTAAACTGCATAGGAATCAGTGTTTACTCAACCGTATCAGTTTTCCAATGAAATCTGAATACTTGTAGACGAACGCTATCGTACAGATTAGAGTGAATGCATCTCGAATTCGATTATATTATTAAATACAAAAATAATTAACTATTCTATTTCGAATTTCACGTTTCGTACTTTCTGAAAGTTAAACATTCTTCGCGAAAGCAAAAGAACGGTTTTCTGAAAAGTAAAGGTGCAGTCTGTTATAAAATAAATTAATTAATGATTTAGCGGCAAGTTCTTCACAAAGTTATCGTTTGATCGTTCTTAAACGGAAATATTTCTGGATTGGATTTTAAGACACTCTGAATCCACGGCAAACTGACCTGAGCAGAGTCAGACCTAAGGAGGTCGCGAGTAATCGGTTCGAGGTCGAAAATGTCGGAGGCACGGTTAGAGTGGCTTTACTATTGGCCACGGTGGCCGACCGTCGACTGGCGACTGGCGTCGAGGAATCGATCGTCACAGTTCCCTGCCGTTTTGAGCCGTTCGAAACGAAAATCGCGGAAAAATACTTGGTGTACTTCTGAGAAACGCATTGATGTATGGGGCCGCTTTCCAATTACTAAAACCTATCGCTACTAAATCGTCTGGCTCGCCTAACTCACCGCGCTAATGGGCATAGATCTGTGTTTCACGTGCTGCGGGAATCGTACCGTGTTTCCGTGTTGGACTAAATCTGAGGGGTCGTATCCTGCGTTGCGTCGTTCCATTAGCCCCGCGTACGCTCCATTTGGTAGTTAACGTTTATTGCAGACGAGATATTGCTGTTCCATGTCCGATTTTTCTCTTAGAGCCATTGCCGGTCGATCGATAGCAGCTTACTTAGCCACAGAAACGTTTACAGAGCTGTTCGTGGAAACGAAGAAAAGGATAATCTCGTTGAAAATTCATTACCGCGTCGGTTGGTAGATATATTTATTTAAATGGGCATAAAATATTCTAAGATATTCATTTTATTGAACGTAGTAACTAATCGGTAGCTACGCAAATATGAAATATTGTCGCGCAATGATTCGTAATAAAATTCTAAATTGTTTCCGATTGTCACTTTTGAATTATCATCGCGTTTTTGAAGGAACCAAAATTATTCTAGCCATAGTTTCTTGTTCAATCGCGAGATTTCGCGCAATCATGGCGGAAGTTTCACAAGATTGAAATCTTTTTCCAGAACGAAATAGAGATTGTTATTTTCGGATTTCTTGGGGCTTAACCTCGAAGTCAGCATTTTTCCAAGAAAATCCGGTTCTATGTTTAGACTAGGCGGTTTATGGATTGGATACTCGCGTGTGGTAGTGGTATAGTACCGATGATACGCTGACGGTAATACGACTCCAACGATTTCAATAACGCGACCGCTTCGAGTGCGTTTCCTTCGACTCCACCTGACGAATCGAGGCACGTGGTGCTCCCCATTGTTGCCCGAATAATCAAAGACTGGTTTAACCTTAAGCACGGACGGACTTTAGGACCGGAAGTTGGAGCCGCGACTATTGATCGGCCTGGCTACAAAAGCAGGCCACGAGGTAAGCCGCATCATGCGACCTGAACGTCATCCCTTTCCTCACGCTGAACACCTCCACATTCTACATTGTATATTTGCTATGGCTGGAGACGTTTTCCTAGCCCTCCCCTACGCTTCGTTCTAGTTGTGCATTGTGCTTCGTAGTCTGTGTGTTTCGCATGCTGTCGTTTTACGACTCGTTCTCGATGATGTTTTTACGATCCGACGAAATTACCCGTTACAATACGCGACGAAAATGAGTCTTTGCTGACCTTTATATGTTCGAATAATGAGCCATACATTTTTAATGATCAATGTATTATGGCGAGATCTTTTTATAGGTCCGACCAGTGGGAGCTTAATTTGATCAATAACTGCAGCCGATATCGCTTGATTCGCTGGCAACATTGATACCAGACGGTTCTCGAAGCAGAACAAAATTGATCCGCGTAATTACAGCTAGATGTCTCTATATTGGAACTTTAAATCTTTCGTAACCTCTTGCCATACTTTAACAGATCTTTAAGAGATCAGATTGTTTTAAGTCGAAATCAAATTCTGTTCACTTACCATTAATATTCAAGTTAACAGTTTACTCAAGTATATGTATTAATAGGATCTTTAATAGCTACATTACATGGTACAGAATTTAAAAAACCTTTTTTTACCCTAAACTGTTGTCTTCGATTAAAACTTAAAAAAAAAAAACACAAAAAAGGTGAATTCGAAAAAGTTCCATCCTCAATTGTTAAAAATTGCATTGCACAAAAGACATCAATAAGTAATCCCTATGGTCAGACCTAAGTCATCAAATGGTTGCAAAACCACGAAATTAGGTTTCAGCTGCGACTATGTTTTGCAGCCCTTCGTACGAAAGCGAACGCAGAGGGTAATCTCGTTCAGTGAATCTATCACCGATGTTACGTTATTACGATGATAGTGGTCTGTTTTTCAAACGTCGAGGCCGAAGTAAATCGGTGGTCACGGTGGCTGGCCATCGGACTCTCGTGTCCCAAACGTTATTAGCCCCAGGGTAATTGGGGTTGTGTGGTCATTTATTACGATCGACGGCGTCTCGTCGCATCGCACCGCGTCGCGACTCGTCGCTTCCTTTGAAAGGCAGACCGGCACGCTGGAAAATGGTAGTGGTAGTGGTAGTTTTATTTCTCCTCGTGCACGTAGCCGGGATTCGGGATGCGTTGTTCCTTTGTCCCCGCAACGCTCGAGTTGTATCGGCGTGTGCTTCGCGGCGCGCGACGGCAACGCGTGCGTTTGCGGAAACCGGCTTCTCGGTTCGAGTAATCCTCGCGCGAGGTCGATCCACCGAGAATGACGGACCTAGCCGACGACACCTAGCCGACGATACTTAGCCGAATGCGCGATACCATCGAGGACACACTCGGAAACCGACGTTGTACTGTCCTCGAACGTCGACTGCGGTTTCGTTCTCGTTGAATCTGGTTTCACCCTGAAACCATCGCGAGCCCGAACAAACCCGCGAAACTGTATCTTATGTTAGAGACGGCGAGACGGTTACCCGATGGAAGGAATGTATTCAGCCACTCGAGCCGCGATCCGACGACACTTGGCTGTAACGTTGAAGGCGCAGGATACTGTATTCAGTGTTCAACCCCTGCTTCTGCAATCAAAGCTCTATCAACGCATCCGGAGGAGACAGTTATGAGCAACCTGTGGATTTTCCGCACTCGTGGCGCGAGATAATTCGGGGGTGTTGAATTTTGAATCTCTAGTGGGTCTAGTATTTTCTGTCAACTGTACCTTCAGTGATAGGTATCTTCTATGAGTTGCTGGAGGGGTTGAAGTTTAAACGGGGTGATAGTTTCAATATTACTTAAAGCTCGCTCAAAAGATCTGTTTGGAATCTGTCACGAGCCTGATATTCTTAGTTTAAGGTCGAAGGTAATGGTACTTACAATCAGTTGTCAGGGCTTGAAAAAGTTTAAATCGATCACAAAATTCAAAATTTAGGTCTCAGTTTGAAAACTTCTAAAAACTAGTTATAAAATCGTAGAATCTTTTTGCCTTGAATTCTAAAGGATTCTTGAGCTCTGCCGTGCAATTTGATCATTGTTTTGTAAAGAATTCCGTTCTTCCATCACAGAAACCATAACTTCGCATCGACGCTAGGAATTCGATTCTTTGTTTCAATTATGCAACGTTATGTTTTAAATAGCCTATGGTTCAGATATACACTTTGCCGGCCGATTCATTAGAGCGTTACCTGTCCATTTGTTCTTTGCATGTCAGGAGCTAATGACTCTTTCTGGGGACAACTCATACACTTTCCGTCCTTTGTTTGTCGCAGGCTGCCACGAGGACGGAATATGTGTGAATCTGCTCCGGATAGCAGTTGTCAGCCATTCACTGTCTCGTCTGAAAAGGCTCTTAGTGGATTATGCAAACTGAGTCACGCAAGTGGGACACATGTCATTGTTCGGTTGCGGATGAAAAAAATATTCGAGTTGAGAAAAGTTGTATGGTTTGAGCAAACGCGAGCTTCTATGAGCATTACTGTTATAAATCTACGATAGAAAACAACGATTTTCTTTCATGGTTTACGCGTTTATACTTTCGTTACACCATTCGGTTAAATCCTTTTTCCATGCAGTTAATATTATAGTTCGTACATCCAGATTCATCGGTCCACCGTCAATTTTTCACAGGACTAGTAAGTTGCAATTTTATTGACAAAATTTGTGTCGCATCCTTTGAAACGATAAAATCAATATCTTGATTAAATTCTAAGAAACGGCTCGTCCCACTTTATCTAGCACGCTCCGTAGACCGATGCAAAAAGCCTGGTTGGGGTGCATACTCTATCAGTTCTCGCAACTCACCGCGAGGCAATAAACCCGAGCAAACGTTACAGCCAGCGTCGAAAGGAAGGCGAAACATAACTGTTCCTGTTTTTCTTTTCTTTTTTACCTGGCCGTTAAATTTCTTCCAGCAGGTAACGGCAAGATATTGCGACGAAATCATTCTCGGAGGTGCAAAGAACCGAAGTCGTGAGGAGTGTTGTTAGCGGACGTGTTCCCCGTAGGCTCGTGTGTACCTAATTAATCGCCGGTTCTCCGTGACGTCGTGTTTGGGAATGAGTTTAACAGTTTTGCCTGCTAATGTTCGTTGTTGGCACCCGGGTAGAGGATGCAAGCCGCTAGGGCTGGGCGTCGTTATTATTCGCCGCCATTTTGTTCTAGGGAAAGACACAGGATGCCGAGCGCCGCCACCGCCGAGGAATCTGCTCTGTTGGGGTAAGTTTCGCTCACAGAACGATCATGCTCATCGACAGTATAACCGCATAATGTGATCCAACTCCCCCAGCTACCCGAACTAGTTGTATCGCAACCCTGGTAGCATAGTATCACCCTCCGGAAGCATAAACGTAAACGCAACGTCGATCGTGTCTCGATCCGAGCGTCGATCTAAACGATGATCCCCTTGTCCGCGCGCGTTGGGCGCTCGTCAACGCGGCACGTCGACCGCCGTTCCAAAGGGATTCTGTGAGAGGTCTGTCCGAGTCGAGAAGTCGAGAATCGGCATTGACCTCGTTGTCGGCGAAGCCGAATAATCGCCGGTAATTGACAGACGCGTTATCCAGAGTGGCGACGTTATTGCTCCTTTTCAGAAGTACAGACAAGTCAAGGCTTCCGATCGCCGCGGCAGCGAAGTGGGAAACTAATTGTTAGCGCACGGTACCCCTGCAATGATTCTCGCTGGTATACGCTGTTTAAGCTCCCACCAAAGAATCTGTCCCGAGCACCGCACTCCACTGAGTGTTCCGTTTAAAGTGTTACAAGTGGTTCTCTCGGAAACGATTAGCGACACCGATTAAACTACCTTTTCGCGGTTTCACGCTCGCGTTCGCTGCGAGACAACACGACACGGCGAAGATTACCTTGCTTCTCCGCGACATTTCCGAGTCCCACCGTCGCTAACTCCAGGCAATTTTGACTTCGGTCGAGCCTGTACGAGAAGCAACGTTAACCAGCATAATGCAACGGATGGAAACGATAATTTAAAACGGTAGAAAATAAATTGCTCGCATATTTTAAATGGAGCACACGTCTATGGATTCTAGGGCGTTGTTTAACATCGGCGGATATAAAACTGATTTTCTAGTCGATCTCCGACTAACGCGAGAACGTATTTCGTCCACGGCAAAGAAACGATTGCAATTGCAATTAAAACACGCTAACGCGAGGTTTTAGCGTGGATTAAAATCAACGCGATTCGATTCTCCGATGATCAACTGTCTGGAGGATCGCAAGACTCGCGATTCGCAATTGCAAAGTGGACGGTGTAGTTGAACGCGGCTGGGAAGGCTAGCGCAATATTTGCAGGCTGTAGTCCCGCGACGCAAAAGCAAATCGATCGAACACATTAACTCGCGTCGCGTCGCGTCGCGGAGAAATGAAATTGCGATGGCGTGGGTGGTTGTGTTCTACCCGGCCGGCCCCCCGTGTGACGTACATTCGAGCGCGCGGTGGTTGCCGTTCCATTCGCGGCAGGAAATATTTTTGATTGCGCCGAGAGCCTGGCCTCGTCGGCAAAAGTGAAAAGGGACGGAGTGTTAACCCGTTTTCTGGAGCAGAAACCGGAACCGTGATTGTTCCCCGAGATCTCCGAGGAGGCGGCGGCTATATTCTTTATCAAAACAGCACCGTCGCGGAAACTTTCCTCGGCGTTGGGGTGTGAGAGCAAGTTCTTGGCGCCAGGCCGCGCCGTCGCGATCACCTCTCCTCGTTTAAATGTAAAGTCCAGATGTAATTAGGGGACTCGAAATGGCGTCGAAACTCTCAAGGTTCCACGGGGACGCTTGAGCCTCTTCAAGTCCACTGTATCGTAATATGTAGATCTGGAAGAAGTTTGGCCGCGCCACTTCGAGTCGCTTGACTCCGGCTATATAATAACCGAACCCCAATTAAACTCCCTGCTATTCGGCAACCCTGTCCGAAGTTACCGGTTCGAGGAATGGGCGCTAGAAGTACTGGGAAGAAACGCGTTCTAGAGAATTAGTTGCCGTTTTCGAACATTTCTTGGCCGCGAAAGATTGTCTAGAACATTATCAAATGCAAGATTGCACAGATCTTTATATCTACAGTGGGGAACAAAATTGAGTGAACGCTTAAAAATGGTATAACTTTTTTGACACTGGTGTAAACGACTTGAATTTTTTTGTAGATGTTAGACGGACTAATTCATTGTACAATTACTGAAATACTTTTTCTTAAATTTTTCTGAATTTACAGAAAAATTCGAGTCATTTAGACAAGTTTAAAAAAAATTGTTCCATTTTAAACGCGTTGGCTCAATTTCGCACCCACTCCACCAGTCTTCATCCGAAGCTATTGAAAACAATTTTTATTCATTTTTATGTTTGGTATTGAAAGTGTATAATTGAAAGTTTTACTATTTCTTCATCTGTCTATTCGTTGCCTATTATTAAATTATTTCAGTAGATTTAGTCACGTTCCAAAAAATCTGATTGCGCGTTGCACATACTTCTTCCGTTACCGTATCACACCGGCTCTTGGAAACACTCGTCCGATAACTGTGTGAGCACGATCCGAAATGCCATGCAGTCTGAATTACAGGACAATCCGGAATATTTTGGTCGGATCGTCGGCACAATGGCAGCTAGCGTTGATGCACGGCACGACATTAAATTTCAAAGCCTCTGGACACGTCGCATTGTTCTCACGTAATTAAACTCGGAGAATTACACTTCTATCTGCCGTGCCATAACAGTCCTCAAATCTCGCTAGTCAGCGTCGCGAATATTTCCTCCCACGTATCAATTATCAACTTAACGTGTTATAAGACTCCATGATTAATCCGACACTCCTTCGTTCTTTCTTTTATTTTTCGAGCTTCATCTTCGTTCAGATTTCATGACCCTTAATGAACTGCGCATTCTTGATCGAATGCGGTATTATAAAAATGCTTGCAGCATGATCAAAGCATGGCAAAATCTTTTAGTCGATAAGATTTTGACCAATTTTTTGCAATAATGAATAATTTCGTTTATAAACGAATTTAACATTATGCAACTCTTGGTGAGTTAACGACAACTTGGTAATGAATGCAACGTTTTTTGACAGTTGATTTACCGAATCCGGGGCTTTCTTAAGACAAACGATCCAAATGGCAGTCGGACGTCCTACTTGGACGGCAGGCGACGGAATTGTCCGCGGTAAAACAATTAACAGTCAAATTAGGATCAATTATAGAAGATTAGTGCCAGCAGATAGACAGACCGACGCGCCTGCAAGGCGCGACACGGCGCGACGTGTTTCACAACGCAGGTTCTTCGTTCCGAAAGCATTGAACGGCTGGCAAGGGGTGGGTTTCCGCACTGCCAAGGAAAGGAATGGAGAACTTGGAGATATCGATTCATGTGGTATTTGTGTCACAAGCTTGTGATAGCTCGCAATGCCATCGACTGACTGGAATAGCACCGCAGGTGGAAAAAATGAAGTTACACCACCTTTCAGTTAATCGATATTTAAGCTGTTAAGAGAAAAGCATTGCGATCGCTGTAAATTAATAAGTTGCGGCGTTATAAAAGCAATTCCGCGATATTTAGAACGACCTTGGTTGAATTTTAACCTGCTCATCGCAGAGAAGAATGTCCAGTATGATCTAACAAATTGCATGACGTTTCATAATTAGGAAATGCGCCGATGTTTTTTCAATATTGATTATTCTTGTCTGCTACGGTATTTTAAATAGATTCTGTCCAAACAATTTATGAACCGATTATAAACGGTTTATTATTGAATTATGGTATCTTTAAATAGATTTTCAATCCGCAGTTATTTATTCTCAGCAATGCGAACAAGCTTATTTTGACGTAATCTCGTCGTATTTTATTCCGTGTGATAATTTAAGGGACAAATTCAGCGTGACAAATGAGACATCGATAGATAAGGATTAAAATTCCTGCATGACACGCGTGGTTAATGGAACTTTGCCATTTTCTGGAGACCTGGAGTGGGTCGTCCCCGTCTTAACCGAAAACGGAGCGCGTTCATTTATCCGAGAAAGAAGACGAAGGGGGAAATTTCTATATTCCGTGATCGTAAATTTCCGTGGGAATGTTATATCGAAGATAAGCGACGATAAAATCCTAGCGGCAGGACATTAAGATATCACTGTTGCTGCTTATGACGCCACGGGCGCATACGTCATTTTGTTCTACTTTCCCCGCGAATTCGTTTTCGCCGTGCTTGGCAGCCGGCCAAACACCTCCGAATTACCTGATCCCGAGCTTTGGCTCAATTTCCGATTCGATACGAACAATACAAGTGCCATTTTTTTTTTGCGATATAGCAATACATTCTCGGAAGTATTGGAAAGTTTGAGGACCCCGCCGAATTTCGGTGCCGGCCATCCAGATTTCCGCGGAGAGTGATTCATCGCTTTCGAGTGCCGAGCAATTTACACATCTATCATGTACGAGCCGAGAATGGGTACACACAAAAAATAAAAGCTAATAGTCGAAAAAGCTCTGCTCACCGGTGGCAATTCTTTTCCAAAATGCTGCTGTTCGTGAAAAAAATATTTGAATTTTCGAAGCATCGAGAAGCTCTTTCAATAATAACTCAAATGTTTTTTTTATTAACGTGCCATAAAAATTAAAGATTTTTTATCAACGCGCTAATCAAGAGATTCGAACGAAGAAGTGCAATTATTTTTGTCAATATTACATTCGTTGTTCGTTGACGTTTCATTGCGAATTTACAGTTCTGGAACGACACGTGCACCGAGAATGATTGCGCGTAAACGGGAGGAGGATTCAATCAGATGCTTAATGTGCAGAAAATCTTCGTTCCGTGAAAACGTCGATAGCGACGAGCACCGCCACTGTAAGCAGACGTCTGTGACACTCGGTGCGCATCTGCAACGTTGATGGGATCTTCCGGAGTCCCGGAACTTCCGACAAGTCGAACATTTCGAATATTCCGCGAGCAAAGAGAGCTGCTCAGGTCGCAATTAGCCGGTCCATCGACAATGGTGACGCGTCTCATAATTAGCGAGCACGCACCTATATCTGCCGAAAGCCGAGAGAATGGTCGGAAACTGGAACGCTCGACCCCTTGCCCGGCAACAGTGTCAACCCAATGGCAAAGGATTGCTCCGCGATTGCGATCGATGCATCAGATGGAGCCAGTAGACGAACAACAGTCACTGTCCCGCCTTATCGTGCAGCGGGAACTGCGTCTTTTTTTGGCGAGCTAGTATGCGAACCGACCCGATCTGTTGCTCCAGTTAGAGTCGCGCTTAGCCGCCCTCTGTCCCCTCTTGTCCGGCTCACGCAACGGTGAATAACTGTAGCGGAACATGGTCTGCAGTCTGCATCGATTTACGAGGGAGTCGTTCGTTCGTTCGTTCGTTCGCCTGTCCTCTCAGCCGAAGGAACGACCGACTCCAGAAAGGAAACACGTAAATCGATCTGTCCCCGGCGGCCTCGTCTAACCATGCATCTTTCCGTCGTCGTCGTCGTCGTCGTCGTTGTCGTCTCGACGACCGTGAGGCGGAATCGAGCGCCGCCGCCGACACAAAAATCCTGTCCAGTTCGGTTAATCGATCGGCAAAAAGGACACCGGCTACGAGATATCGCGTGTCGGCAGGCCCGGGTATCGAGTTTTCACCGCGGGTCGCGGTTTGCTCGACTTTCAACCACGGTCAAATCGCTTCTTCACCCCCGCTGTATGGCGCCAGGGTCTTGGCTGACCCAGATTCAAAGCTGACTTCCTCCTTGCTTCGCGGTGATACAGTCGAGCTCGCGGTACGACGCAAGGATTTTATGAACGGTTCGGATTGCGTCCTCGATAGTAGTCGTTCAGTCTGGAAATGTCAAAAGTATTTAAAGAGGTTGCCGGTTGACCTTTCGAACAATTTTTTGTTTCAAATGATTTCTAGCATTCTCGAATCTAATTCCGTTTTCCTTCGTCATTTGTTTCTATTTACGATAGATATCGAAAGTGTTCAGATTAGCTGGATTAGCTTAATCGAATCGAGAGAATGAATTCTAAATAGAGAGAATTCATTTTAAGCGAGAGAATCAATTAAACAGATTATTCTATAATGTGAAAGTTAGAAATCAACTGTGGACAATGGAATCATCTAGCAAACGAATTAACAGGCACGTAACGCGACGCCGTTGTCATAGTCAATTCGTCGGCGAAGAATGCAGGAACGGTTACTATCTTTTCCAGGTTGTTCCGAATCACCGTTCAGTACGAGTAATCGGAAGCACGGTTCGTGTACCTTTTAATAATGAATGCGCTATCTATTTTGGTCGCAGCCAGTCCCGTGGCAGCCAGTCTGCTTATCGCGCTCCAAATTCAAATCAGCTTTAAACCTACGATTGCGCCCGCATTCACCGGCTCTGATTAATTTACGCCTAAAGTGGGCTTTAAAGCTCGGCTTAAGCCCACTTGGACACGGGCGCCAAACGTCCTTCCGCGTTTTTTCCACCGTGCAATCATCGCGCGGTGCCTACGCAAATTAAATCTCGCTATTCAACGATATATCCGACGGCCATTCACTGTTTCTCGCCTAACCCGCCCTAAATACTCTTCGGAATTGAAATATCACCGGCGCCCGTAATACCTCTCGGAGAAACGTTACACCCTCGCGCATTCGCTTCGACGCCCTTTCATCTCGCTGGAGGACGACCAACTTTCCGCCCAGATAAAGCCTCGCCGTTCTTTTTTTTTTATCCGAGTCCTGTCCATTGTCACCTCTTTCGCTTCTCAATCCCAAATCGGTTCTGAAGAATCCCCGGTCCGATATTAAATCGGATCACATGCAATTTTGAAAGTTTCGCTGATCGGTATGGCCGGTTTGACTCGCGCGAATCATCGCTATGGGGTTGCGCACACAGCTTGCATGTTAAGTTCGAAACTGGTCTTGTAAATGAACTGTTTGAATAAGAACTGAATTCATTTGAACTGGACCGAGATATAATGAATCAAATTAATACGTCGATTGGCAATTACAGAAAGATTGAAAAACGATGGTCCACCTTTTTAAACGAAGCTATACCAAAAATTTAAACAATGTGTCTTGTAGATCTTAATAGGTTATATCCACATTATTAAACATTTTTGCGAACTACTTGTAGATTGCATAGAATTTTTAAGTTCCGCAAGCTTTACTACGATTTAGCCTCCAAAAATATGTTACTAATTTCTGAAAAGCTATAGAGATTTCTGACACCAGCAACGAGGGTGTTGCAAAACGTTGCATTGTATAGTGGAAAATTTCAAACGAAATATTTCGTTTTGACGACAAAGAAGTTTGTCGGGTGAAAAAAATCGACAGTCGGGAACGAGAGATGTTAATAACGGTGGTACGAGCATAATTACGTTTCGTTTGGAGAGTGTAGATAACCTTGTTTCGGCTGTCTAGTGACGAGGCTTAACTTGACCCAGAATTTTGAAGTTTTCGAGGATGTAATGAAACCAGCCGCCACAGTAAAATCTCCCTCTGCCCATTTTACCTGATCATCTGTGGAAGCAACAAAGCTCTTGAAACGTCGATGGGTTTGAAAGGTAACCCGATGGAATTTGCATAATCGATACCAGCTTGCCTACATTCGACGTCCGTCCTCGCAAGGGCCGCACAAAAAGATTCTCAGAAGTTCCGAATAAATCGAGCCTCGGCTTTTCTTTGATTATGAAACTTTCGAGACAATGACGCATTATCGAGACACCGAGGGAAAGGTCGAATTAAATTACGGGAGGGTCCCGTAATGTATTCCGCGAAATTCAAGACTAATGGAAGATCGCATTGGACTTTATACGAAATCGTATACCCGCGGCTCCTTGACCCGTCGTTCTCCGTTTTACGAATGCTCGAATGATTAATAAAAATAATTACGCAAATGGATAAAACGCGGCTGACAGATCGCTTCGAAACGATACGTTTTTGCGAGCATTCGAGTGGCTCATTAATTCATCCGGGACGATATAAAATGTACACTGGCGTTTAATTAAGTTAAGAGCATCGTGACAGCGACGCCTTTAACAGCGGGTTTAGTAAAATCCAGTTTCGATTGCGCGTTCGTCTATTGTAGCGAATGCTAATTAGATAGCATTACAGGCTGTCGCGTTGAGAATGGCAAGCTTGTGTCGCTAGAAAGCTAAAACCGCGGGAAATAGGAGGTGCGGATCGAGAGGATGAAACTCGTTGAAAGCACGCGCGTCGCGTCGATGTTAGCCTCTTGATCAACGAGTAGAGGCAGGAACACGGCCGGGGACTCGGCTCCGACCGGAAACGATAGTGTGACGCGATAAAGATACGGGAAGAACACGCAGCGGATTTTCTGTGCTTGGAAATTTAATGAAGGAAACTCGTACGATCCAACGCCGGTGCGGTTTCGCTCTCAGCGATTAAACCTGCCATGGAAAAAGTCAATTGCGTGCGATTAATAATAGCCGATGGTCGAATGTGCGTAAAAACTTTCACGGAAGCAAAGCATGCATCGTAACTTTTTTTTTGTTAACACGATTAACAAAAACTTGACGCTAAAAGAACATTGAATATGTAAACAATTATACATAATTAAAGTATGACAAATTATAGGAAAACGCTCGCGGAAATAATGAAGTTGTGCTGCTGATTTTACAATTGGCAAAGGAGACATATCGCTTTGCAAAATAAATGGTAAAGCAGTTTACAAGTGTGCAAGCACGTTTAAGCGACAAAAGCGATCGTTTAAGCGATAAAACGAAACATGGTAAATACAAATTATACGTGGTAATTATTATCAGTTCGATCAATCGCTGGTAGAAAAACGTTTCTGAAGGCGAAGCGCATTCCTATAGCTACGAGTTAATTGAGCGAGTTCGAGTCGATTAAATTCAACGCGGTTCTTAATGACAACGAGATCGGTTACTTTTTATCGTCTCGTTCGAGAATATTGAACGGATCCATGGGTTATGTATATCGTCCGGCAGCTTTGCAAAGAGGAAATTCAATTCTATAAAGAAATGACATTTGAGGTAATGACGAGAGGAAAAGCAGAATAAACTACAGTCTTATTGTTTTTTGCGGGGAAGTAGTGACGATGTAGATTATGTTATCGTCGACCAGGATCGTTAATGTGAGAGGCGCGGTAAAAACATTTATCAATTTTATTATCGCGTACGCTCTAACCAAGACATATCCCGCGGCTCCGCGAAGTCGTTATTATTAACCCTAGAAAGATAACCATATGACAACGTACGTAAAAGATAACCATACGCTTCAGAGGCGCATGCTTTCCTAAGGCGTCAATTTTATACTAACAATGGATATTTATTTAAGTTAATCTAGTCATTTTAAAGGTTTGGCACTATTGTGAAAATAAAATGCATTTATATTATATTTTTTTATATTTTAAGTAATTTTAAACTTAAATCACTAGACCTCTATGAAAAATTAACAAAAATCAACAGTCTTCGGTTTATTTCGCAGGCGCCTCTGCGACGTAGGTTATCTTTCTAGGGTTAAGCTGTTACCAAAGGCCGATTTTATAGAGCCTGTAAAATCGATTCCGCTGCGGATTAACTTCAATTTCCGATCCGTGCCCTCCTTATATTCGTGCCACTTTCTTAAATATGGCAGAAGAAAAAAATCCATTTCCGTTCCCCGCCTCCCCGCGCAATTAAACTGCGATCAATTAAGACTCGGAACTACTCAGTTTTCAAATTTCCTCGGGCTGTGCGATCAGCACCGATTGATGGCGAATTAATCTTCTGGTGGGGTTTCTTTCTCTCGTTTCCGGGGATGTTCTCGCAATTATCCGGAGCGGACGGGCTTTCCGCCCGCAAATGCGATTTCAAAGTACGCGCGCGGGCAACGAGCGCAGAGAAGTTTTGCGAGGCGCGATCCTCGCGACGTTTACAAGGGATTACGAAATGGCAGGCGGACGGTATTATTGAATCGATGTTCTATATTCTATCAGACAACGCGGAACAGAGGTAAATATTTACCGTGCAAATATGTCCGTGCGTATGCGTCGACCCGCATTTACGTAGGCTACTGAGACACTTCTACAATAGCGCGTAAACCGATTCGTCCATGATATATTGATCGCGTACACGACCGGATAGCCAATATTTTACGATCATGTGCACGTCGCTGGGGGGAAAAAACGTTTCATTAAACTTAGACGAATTGACCGTCTGTTATTGATAGCTGTCGAATGTGGTTGCAGGTGCAGATATTTCTGGAGAACGGGTGGAACGTTTCCACTGTAAAGAGATTCTTTTGCTATGTTTGGATACCATAAAAGAGTTATTATCACTTTATTAACGCACGATAAAATATTTTCAGATACTTTTTTAAGCTCTGCAGAATTGATAAAGAAAATTATAGCTGAAGGAATCTTCAGAATAATGAAGATTGTCAAAAAATTCTGTAATCATGGACAGACAACGTGTTGAAAGCTCGTATCACTTAACGTCGCATTCGTTTTGTAAAATACAATGTAAGACGTTTAGTAGTCATTTTAGATGTTTCGAATTGATCAGATTTTATAGGAACGATATATGAAAATTTTGATAAAATCGGGCAACAACAGCGTTGCTATATCGTTATTAGATGGTACGAGCTTTTAAAAAATGGTTAAAAACGACTGTACCTTTTCCTTTGCAACAAGAGAGCGATGCATTTAACAATTTACATGTTAATAGTGCGCAAAGATTGAAAGAGAAGAATCGCCTCACATGCAAAAAAGACGCCTCATTCCTGAAGGGGATAGGAACTACGTCGTTTAAAAAATGGAGTAATGCGTCCGGAGCATATTGCGCCGCTAACTTTTCTGCTCCGTTACATAGAGGGGGGAAAAAAAAGTTCCATCATAGAGACACGGTCTACGTAAAACCGTTTAACATTCCTCTACGAATTTTCTCCACTTTAATCCAGAGGAGAATTGCACCGCGTTCCAGTTTCTGGAATTATCCTATATTACTTGAAATTTCTCATTTTTTCAAATGCATCCCTTGTTTTTCTGTGTCGCGCGACAACGTGGCTTCGCGCGATGACGTATTGCACTTATTACTACGGCAGGAATAAAATACCGACGCCACTCGACAATACGCTGATTGCGCAGTCTGTTTATACGAAATGTTCACTTTGGCTGATTGCGCTGCGATTATCTCTTTGAAATTTTACGAAATTTGACTACTCGCCGGAGTACACATCCTGTGTACCATCCAAAGTCCTTGGCGGATGTAATTCGAGATGAGAGTGCAACACCATCAGATTTGATCGAAACGAGTTGAATAAAATTCGACGCGGTTCGATAAAATCAGCAGAGAAACGAAAGAAGTTCCGTTAATATTCCTTCCTCGAATTTTTCCACGAAGATACAGATTTACAAGTCACGTAACATTGGAATCTAGTATTCCACACAATCTAGTTACATACCGACAGTTCTGCGCCGGTCACCAATGGCTGACACAGCGGTGAGCATGCGAACGCTCGCGAGTTTACTATCGCGAGTCAACAATGGAAACCGATATATCTGGTTCAAGCTTTATCTATCTATCGCTAGACATCTTGACACTAGATAGCGCCCCTGCATTCGACGATATCTGAATGCACTTATTGGTCGTCTACATTTAAAGGGCCTGTGGCACACAAGCGTAGCTCGCGAGAAAACGATTGCGGTATGAACTTTAACCTTTACTCAGAAATAGTTAATCTTTTTCACTGGAAAATCGTTATGCCCATTATATTCAACGGATTTAAATTTTAATCGAAGAATTCTGTTTTCTCTTTTAATAGACATAGATACTCTTAAATTTTATTAACATATTTACCATATTATAATTCATTTCATCCGTGTCGTTAATGTATGAAGTTCAATCGTTAGGACGATAAATACATACGGAAGTATATTCTTGCCCAATAAATAACCCGAAAGGAACTTCCAAGAATATTTTTCGAACAAATCGACGGGCTTCTCCTTTCAATTGCCCGTTTCCGATAGAATCGGATCCTCGAAACCACTGGATGTACCCGATGTTGCCACCGGTGATACACATTTGTCCCCAGGATGCGTTTGTAATAAGGTTCGCCGAATGTCGTATCGATTTCGAATAAAGTCCACCTGGCGGCATCCGAGCGTGCCCATAAATTCTGAGCAGAAATTTAATGAAATAGTTTCCAGGGATATTTTTCCGACGGATCTCTCCATCGCGTGGCAAAAGAATTTCATTTGGTGGCCGGATTACGTGAACCGAGAACTACTCGCATGGACCAGAATCGTCCGGCAGAATCATTTATTTACCATACGAGGAAGCAACGTCGCGCAATTTCTATTTCGCGGGAATCGGCGGGAAACAGTCGTCGATGTAAAACGTGTCAATAATATTATCGAAGAACGAATTTACGCGACGGAGACAGGACGGCGCGCTTGTTCCCCCCTGGACGGGGCTGCGAGGGTGAAGGGACGGCCAACAAAAGGCCAGGAATACACCCGGGAACCTGATGAAGAAAGTAACTTCTTTACGAGGTCGGGGCCATGGTATTTTCACTGATATTTCTGCAAAGGGAACTCTATCTCTATGTTGGTCGGGAAGTTCTCCGCGGAAGCGTCGTCGTCAGCGTATAGAGAACGGGTCAGCCCCGAGAGTTCCTGACATTTTCCCCGGTAAACTGCTGTAAATTGGGTCAGCCCCGTAAATCTTCGGAAATGCAGGTCGCCGCGGGTTCTTCGGGTATCGGTGCCGGGCCGATACGACAATTAGCGCGATTAATCACCGCGGCAATTATTTACGTCCCATGTTCCGGTATTAAAAAGAAGACGCGAGCTCCGTACCTATATTTCACGAGGAACGTCGAGCAGTCGCGGCATGCGCGCGGTAATTGAGTCGAATCAAGTCGTCCCGTATTACATTAACTGCGAAATAAAGGCCAGGACTATACGATTTATTGATTTTTACACAAGCTTCTCCTGCGACTCCATGTTATCCTGATAACCGCTGCATACTGCGGCTCGAGTCGATTTCACAACCGATTATCGCGTTGCACGCGCTAGTTTAATTTTTATAACGGGTTACTTAATCACTTAATCGCAACGTGTGCCACTTGCAAAAATAATTGAATGCGATCTGTGTAATTTTTCGATCGACGATAAGAATTAGGAACTGGTGTTTTCTTCTGATTATCTTCAGATGTGGAAAACATTTTTCGAAGAAGCTTCACACGTTATTGACGTAATTACCTCTGTATAAAGTCCTCATCGAGATCAAGAGCAATAGTTTCTCTAAATCTTCGAGACAATATAAATAATGCGCGCAATGAATTCGGTATCTCTCAGTAGAGTAACAGATCATTTTCGCTCTACCATCGTTAGCGTTCTTTGCTGCTGTCGGCAAAAAGTAATTCCGACGAACAGCAATCTTGAGTCGACGGTTTATCACAAGTTTTTGTCGGTCTTGTTGTCAAGTACCAATTAGAGTTTCTGCAATTTTGGCGTTCGTCTGGATGACCATTTTACCCAGTTGTTTTTTAGCGATGACCCAACAATTTTCGATTTATTGATGTTTGGACTGTTTCCAAGCCATGGGAGCAGCGCTACACAGCATTCGTTTCAAAATTTTGACAGTGATAGGGCTTGTCGAGTGGAGGAACACACATTCGCGCGATTAACACGTCCGCTATCCCGTGACCCACTTTTTTCTCCAGCATCGAACGTAAAAAACAAAATGAAACGAGTTTCCAGTGTTTCCGATATTTCTCTTAATTCGGTGGAAATGTTGCTTTCCGTTCTTCACGGCGATCGTAGAACGATCGGTTTTAAGTAAAAATTCTTCGAACAACTATCTTGGAAACATCAAAGATTGTCTGGAATTTGTTATAAGACAAACTCTGTTGCGGCACGGTGGCATTACTACTTTGCGAACACTCCGATGAAACTTTTAACGAGGAAACTAAATCTTCGATTGCTTCCGACTTCGGCGAATTAATCTATAGATGTCCATGTTTCTAGAAGCAACCGCAGTCTAACCATCTCGCTCGCAAATTAATGCGATTCGATAGACGCGTTCACAGGACCGGCATTTATAAAAGTTTCGCAATCGTCAGAGTAATTTATTCCGCGAAACGGAATATTAGCAAGATTGTTGTAGGAACAGGTATCGCCCAGAAATTATCCGGAAACTTGAAGCAATAATTTGATTGGTTTTCCTCAAAACATCTTCTCGAGTGATAGACTAAAAGATTGAAATTATTAATACTAACATACAGAGACTAACATAACTTTTGATTAAATAGTTTTTATAAGTGAGAATGACACTTCTTTACAGAAAATTAAATTCTATCTTTTATAAATAAAAAAACCATGACTATCTGTTGAAACACGATTGATCATTTCGCCAGAAATTACCTCTGACTCGTGTAATCCGTTCAACTTCTATTTGCGCGTTTTTCCAGCCGCGCCGACAGAATCCTAGAAGTGGGACACCGTGTATTCGATTGACAATAGGGTGACGCAAGCGTCTTGCGCAGCGCACGGATACGTGCACTTAAACAAGGCGTTTAAACCAGCCATTTCGCCAGGGAAGCGTGATGCACTTCTGCACGTCACGGGGACTTTAATGAAGAAGAACGGAGCTGCTCATAAAGCTGAATAAGAGTGCAGGCGTCAAAGGATAATTGCGCACACAAATCAGAATGAAAGCACGTGGCGCATGGGCTCGGCGACTGTGACACGAGCCACCTTCGGCGGCGCGGACGACGCGCGAGATACGCGAGCGCGAGATCTAGCAGAAAGCGGAGAGCTCGCGAGCGGCGAGTCGCGGCGCGACGCGACGCTCGCCAGGGCGTGGTCTTCGGGATCGATACCATAAAAAGCTTTCAGATTGGCCAATCAGTCGCGTAACTTTGCGATCGGAAAGTTAAACGTTCCGCCGACTCTACGGGAAAATTTCGACGACTTCGGAAAATGCCGCACGACCACCAATCACATTTTCCTCGCACTCTCGCAGTCGAGCGATTACAATCAGGACGCGATCGCTGCGAAATATCTATTGGACGAATTGCAATACCTTTTTTACGGTCTGATAACCAGCTGACGATTGTCGAAAATGTTGCTGAATAAAATGCGATTTTTCTTCGGTTTTACGCGTTAGAGAAATTCCAGAGAAAAATTGTATTTTCAACGAACAAAACTTTTTTCGAGTTGAATCGTGGTGGTTGTTTTAATGTTTTTTAGTAAAATGATTCTGTAAAAGCTCCGGGATAAAATGTATTTGTGTTGGATTGTATGAAATTGTGAAATAACGTTGAAAGAGACGCAACGCTTCTGACGCATCAATCATCTCGGACAGTTTTCAATATATTTTCAAGATTAAAATATTCATCGATGCTTGGCTCTTCTTCTTCTTGGGCTTGGCTCTTCGGTTTATAAATCTTGATTTATCTCGAAGAATATACTACCCGGTAAAGTTGACCGAGAAAATACTTATGGGTGGTCGGTGTACATACCTAATATTTGGGCAAAGGGAAGTTTATGTGCGCCCGGCGGGATAAATGAATAAAATGAAAGGCAGCAAAGTTGGTTAAGTGCCAAAACTGGTTGTTCCAAGAATAGAAGAGAATGATACACAGGCTGTACTTCTGACGGTCTCTGACACGCGACGTGAGTCAAGATAAAAAGAAGCACGTGCTGCCTAAGTGGTTCGTTTGAACACTGTGTTATCAACTTATGCATTTCATTTTTAGTTCGTTTACAACTACGCGAAATAAATAGCAATTTGTTCCTCGTCGAACTAGCATATGTAGATTGCATTCTCTATTTAATCATAAAAGGAATGCGTTCTGCTATTTTATCACAACTTTTCGCCAAAATGGTATTTCTTGTTTTGCAATAGCGAAGACGAATTCCTGGTATCAATGTGATATCGTGATGTACTACATCGCAAGGGTTGTTTTTCGTCGTGCTTAGTTCACTCCCGATGTATTCGGGTTAATTGCTCCATCAATTAAACAGAGATGAATATTACAACAAGACTAATGCATTCGCGGGCCGAATGAATATGGATCGCTCGACGCCGAACAATCACGGATCATTCCTGTAAATTTACGATCTGGTAGGATGTAGAACTAATCCAGAAGTGATTACACGATCAATCAGACGAGTAATCACAAAATTGCGAACTGGCGATTGCAATTGCAATAACACAATTTCATTTCTGATAATGAATGTATGAGTTCTATTTTCTTTAAAAACGAATTGCACAGTGCAAACAAATATTATAGCCATAAATCACGGAACGACTAAACAAAAGTATTCAGATTAAATTGTTTTTTCCTAAAAATAATCGTCTTATAATAAAACTTGTACTTTGCATTATTAATAGTACTATTTATAGCTAATTCGGAATATCCTCGTTTATCTGATTTTTAAAATTGATGGATTTAGGTCTATTGGCTTTTGAGTAGTCCATGTGATGAATTTAAAAATTAACTTGTAAAAATATTAGGTTGGTGCACATGAAATGTCGGATGTTTACGTAAATATATAAAACTGTATATCTTTTTTCAAAAGCTGTTGATTTAATCAAAATATGCCCCGTTGGCTTTACTGCGCCCTTTTCAACAAGATATCAATACAGAGATGCCTGTCTTAAACAAATTCTGATCTTTCGAATTAATAAACTCTGATATGGAATATTTCAGAGTGTCTTCATTTATATACTATTTAGCCCGTAAAAGCTCGGGCAGATTTTGAGCAGTTTTAGGACAGTGTTGCCATTATAGGGTGTTCGGCTGAAGAATGTGACAGCGACCTGTCATAAATAATATCGGGATTAAGAGAAATAGAATGAACACCAGCATGAAAAACGTAAACACTTGAGTTTTTCTTCTCTGACGTCAGCTCTTCGATATGACGTTGCCAATAGCTTCACCCTCGACGCGTGGCTGTTCCATTACAAACCGCGCGAAGCATGTTGAGCAAGTCTGCGCTTGCATTTTACCGCATTTTCGTAACTTCCCCTCTACCTCTCGGACGTTAGAGACCCTTAGCGGACGGCTGGCGGATATATCCGCCCAAAATACTGCGCGCTCCAATACCCGTCGTCCACAGCGACGCTCGCCCGTCGAGCGCCGCCGTCCGAAGCCACTTCCACTGGAAATCTAAAATAAATCTTCTGGCTTATAGTATTTCTATCTTATGCGATAAAGTGCATTTTATTAGGTTGGCGCATATGAATACTATATACTTTTTATCCTGCATGAACACTATATACTATTTAGCCCGTAAAAACTGTCCTGAATGTTTAAAATAGTGAAAGTCGCGTGGCGAAAGATCTATATTTTATACAATTTTATATTTTACTTCATTTAATTTCGCAATTGTTTTGTAGGATGTCTGCGTAGTTTTTATGGGCTAAACAGTATGTAAATGGAGACAGTCTGAAAAATTCCATACTACAGTTTATTGATCCGAAAAATCAGAATTTCTTGAAGACAGACATCTATGAATTAAACTCGCGTTGGGAAAAGTATATAGAAACAAATGGGGCACATTTTGATTAAATCAATAGCTTTTGAAAAAAGGTATGCAGTTTTATATACTCGCTTAAAAATCCGACATTTCATATGCACCAACCTAATAATTTCATAATTTCGCGATTGGAAGATACTTTTGAAAAGTTTAGAACGCGAGGTTCTTCGAGGGGATCGAGGGTCTCGTTCGGAACGAGCTGGTGAAATGCTAATGAAGTTCCAATAAATGCCCCGGCGAAAGGGTAACCAGAAACTTTGTTCGAAAAGTATTCGCACGACACCTCGAGATATAAAAAAATCTGCAAGCCTAGCCTTTCAAACTCGCTGAAAGGCATCGGCCTGGCACCTCTTATATTCCGCTGTTGATGCAGCGAATATTTGATGCTACTTTGCCTGCAGCCTGAATGAATAGGTAACAAGCAACAGAGGGGAGTGTAACGCCTTCTGCTTCGATGATTCTTTTCGCCATTTTCGTTTCCCTCGAAGATTCCGCGCTGGTAAAGCAAAGGGTCGCGCGCACGCTTAATTATGTCGGTCTTCCCAATTTCGCGGCGCGATTATTAACTCGATGAAACTTTTAACAATTTGTCTGAGAACTAATTACTGGAACGTCGAACAGAGTAAGTTTGCTAAACTGCAGAGTTTTGTTGTATTATTTGTATTCGTTGTTATAACAGAATGGTGCAGCAGCGTTCATTCGCTGAGAATTTCTGAAGCATAATATACCGTAGAAAATTATATTCAAAATATCAAGTTCAATATTTGTTTAAAGGAAAAGCTAATTAATATACTACAGATCTTTGTTGGAAATAAATATTATATAAATTATACACAAACAACAAGTTTCCAGTTGAAATTATCTCCACGATTTTGCGTTGGATCTATTCGTCTCTGTCGTGAGCGCAGAGAATCCGCGGTGACCTATACCTTTGAGCGATGGTTTCTACGCAACGTGATCGGAAATTGGATCGCATAATTTAAAGGTGTATCAGAAGAATGAACTTTTCGTTAACATGGAAGTAGTGGATATTAGGTTCCGGTCTCGCACGCGGATGTCGATAAGGACAAAACGAATATCGATTTGTCGTAATTTGTGGCGGTACAGTTTTCTACAGCCGACCGGTTAAGAGTATAACGTATCGAGCTTCTCGCATGGTCGAGCGAGAATTCTTTTTAATTTCGCGCGATCAATTTATCACCGGTTCCGTAAGGCTTTGACACTCCTTCATAAAATATTCGTACGGTGAATTACGATATGCGACTCGTCCTTTCCCAGCCTCAGTTTTCGAAAATTATTGAAATAACTTTTCGAGGGAAACAGCTGCGCGCGTAACCTCGTTGTGGTTAATCACTAAAGTCTGTTATAAATAAAATTTCTTCGCAACGTATGTGCAATAGAAACATTTGTATTTCTTAATTTAAATACTCAAAATTGGTCTCAGATGGATTCTCACAGCTGAAGCTTGGTCGACTGATGAAGTGCTTCACTGATTTTTGTAAGGAATTTAAAATAGCTAACAATCGAGAGAGATTCCCCAGAAATCGTTCAGGCAATAGAATTGACCGACCCAGCTGGTCTCGGAAATTTCGGCAACTCTTTCGACTTTATAGAAAATATTCAATGTCAGGTCAGGTCTCCGGGCACATTCACGCGTGTCCGATCCTTTATTGTTAATCGATGACGCTGAGAATAAGAAATGGATGTCGACGTGGCAGAGAGGTCTAGTTTGAGTAACCCGTGAATTTCTTTCAATGCGCAGCACGATGCCTTCAGATAGCATGGATGACATCGAGCTGAAAAATATTCAGCTTCAATTCCCCGCATTGAGATACCTGTCGAGGGATGACAGTTCGGTGCGGGAGGAGAGGGTGGAAACCGACAAGGGAAGTTTGCTGGTCGCTGTGCAAGGAAACCGGGCGAAACCTGGCATTCTCACTTTCCACGACTTAGGCCTTAACTGTGAGTAACTTGCAACTCGTTATCATATAGACTGCGAAACTTTATGCAAATGCATACTTTTGTCGACAAACTTGACGGAACTATTGTAAGCCTGGAAGTTAAGTTCCTGCGGCGATTCATTCGTATGGTGAAGAATAATATATCGGCTACGAAGATAGTAACTCATTCAAGCTTTCAATTCATATATTTATTTAATAACATTTAATCATGTAATTTATATAATTTATTACTTACGGGTGATTAAGCTTATTAGTTTTAAAGGAGATACAAATATAATATTATAAAGATAATAAAAGAAAATAAGAACTTTATTATTAAATTAAGCAAAATTAATAGCTATAGTAGAAGAGAGCTTCGATCGTAGTCAACTATTATATTTATTGCTAACTATTTTCTATAGCTAATATCTTTAGCTATTTAGATAAAGCTAATTGCTTTAACTCTATAGTATTTCGATGCAATACAGTTTCGTGCCGTTATTATAATGTACGATCTTAATAAGTGTTTCATACTCAATTTTTCTTGTTTCCAGATATATCGAGCTTCCAAGCATTCTTCAATTACATCGACATGCGTGTTCTACTCGAGAATTTCTGCGTGTACCACGTGAACGCGCCGGGTCAAGAGGAAGGTGCATCAACGCTTCCTGAGGAGTGAGTGCACTCTGCAATTATAATGAAATTTTCTACGAAACCACCACCCTCTTAAACCACCAACACTCGACATTTTTTACAATATTCCCAACTTATCCCAAATCTCATTACACACTTAACAAATCATCGAACTGCGAGTTTTTATGCAAGTCTATTTGCAGCGCCTGTAAATATACAAACTGCCAGGTAACGTGTATATTAACGAAAGCTAGTAATATTTTTATATAATATCATCATGAAGTGTTTCTTGACGGCTATCAAGGTATTTGATGTTGATGTTGACTTGGCAGACGTCCAGATATTTAATAACAACTTGATAGCCTTCAGTACATGTGTACAGAAATGAAAGACTGCATAAAAATTCGCGGATATTAAGTCATATAAATTGACAATATTCTAATCGATCGAACATACAAATAAAACCGTTGATCCTCGATAAGTTACAGAATTCCGTCGCTGAACAGATTACACCGCGATAAACGATTGCGCGCGCGCACAAAAATGCCATCCATAAGCAATTCAGTTTGTTCGCATTGAACTGCCGAGTCTGTTAATCCTTTTAGCATACTAACCATCAAGTTGGTGCTAGGCTGAACAACGGTCGAACAAAACGAAAATCGATTCGTAGAAACGCCGCCGCGTGTGTGCCGATGGATACCGAACACGGTCGCGTTTAGGCTCCGTTCAAGAACTCGGTGCACACGCGTCACTTGACCGCGGCCAATTCAATTAGTGCGAATCAATGGCCCAATTAACGTTCTAATTAGTCGAAGCCCCGATGGTGTTCCGCTTTTACCGCGGATCATTCCGCGCGTCTTCAAGATAGATTCCGCCCGCGAGCGAGCTCTTTGCCACGCGCATTGACGCGCGCTTTGCTTCTATCGCAGTTTGCATTCGTACGGGTTCAATCTTATCGGTCGTTGCGCAATCCTCCTTTCCAATATTCAATCAACCCTCTCGACCATTGTGGAATACTATCGCGTAAAATCGTCTCGGACCTACCTGGCCATCCCCAAACACGACACCACACGATTCGGTTACCATTCTCCCCTATACACTCATGCCTGGCATTCTAAGATCAACATCGTCTTTACGAATTTATTCCGGGGAAAGTATAGAAGTTCTTTATTTAACAGGAACTGTATTTAAATGTGTATATTTTTGTTTGCTGCGATTTCTTGAAAAATAACGGAACAACAGCGTTTCTCTTGGAAGTTGTTTTTCTAATCAGTAAGGGTGATTTATCCAAGCTAAAAAACTGTTAATATTTGATTTCAAAAAGTTATATTTTTTTTAACGACGTGACAGTTTAATAATACAATTTCTGAATCATTTAGGGAAACAATTGCTTGGAGAAAGACTGTTGCTTGAACATTTTTGAATATCTCGCTGCAAAAAGATTACCGTAGACTGTGCAATCTACGTACAAAATAGTCGTTTATAATCCACGGAATTTTTAGAAAAAAAGTGGTTTGACTTTGTTAAATTGTACAGGCGTAAATTTACGCGATAGACAAATCGACTTCGATTCGTATAACCTAATTGACGAAGGAAAACTTCAGTGACGCAATGGTTAGGGACGGTTTACAGCGTTCAATTAGAAGATTGACAGTGCCTACGACTTCCGATTAAGCTGGCCTCAAACAATCGGGGCTCACCTCGGCGAACGCACACGTAGCTGAACAGCGTGTTACAGAATGATTTAGACTGCAATGCAGATTTTCATGCAACGGGCCTACAAAACGATACCCGTTCGCGTGCCAAATCCGTAAAATTTCATGACGAGTTCATATCCGAATGTATTAGCGGTCGATCGATAGTGTCAGTGATACTTCGAGCCTCTTGCATCGTATCAACCGATGGAGAGACCGATAACAGAAACGTGCAATGATCTTATGAAGTAGTAAAGTATCAAAAGAAAATCCACGTTATATATATTAACAATTTCCAATTTCAATTCAAGACACTGAATAAAGAATTTTTTCGCATTTAAAAATGGATCATTATACCAGTTCGTTCCAAATAACGTATCAAATTTATTTCTTTGAAATGGATACCTTCGAGTCTGCAGAACAAAAGAGTAATAAAAACTCACGTGTATAGAACTTGAAACGAATTTCTTAGTGCTTACCGATGACTGATTGAAAGAACAAAATGTAATCCGAGCGTGCACCGGCAATTAAGGCGATATCAATGTTGACGATAGTGATCTGATCTGACAATGAGAAGCAAGGTGAAGGTCGCGTTTAAGCGTGGCTAAGCGAACATACTGTGTTCTAGCTACGTTTATCCGTCCATGGACGAACTGGCAGAGCAGCTGCTCTTCGTCTTGGGCCATTTTGGCCTGAAGTCCATAATCGGTTTTGGAGTCGGCGCCGGAGCTAACATACTCGCCAGATTCGCTCTTGCACACCCTGAGAAGGTCAACGCTCTGTGCTTGATAAACTGCGTATCCACGCAGGCAGGTTGGATCGAGTGGGCTTATCAGAAGATAAACGTTCGTCATCTGAGATCACAGGGCATGACTCAAGGAGTCCTGGATTATCTGATGTGGCATCATTTCGGCAGGGTAAGGACACCGTTTCCCGTACAGAGGTGCTCGGAAAGTTGCTGTGCACTTTTCCCGCGATTAGGAGACACTCGTCCGTCTCGTTGGTAGTCTCGAACGAAAGAGGTCAATTCGAAACATATGATAATAATTCGATAGAGACAGGGCAGAATTTTGTGTCACACTGTTAAGGTCAGACTGTACTTAGCACACTTTGTTCCATTATATTTTACTGTTCCAGTAGTCTAAATAAGCTACTGGAATCTTTATTTATTTATTTATGTAATGAATATTGTCCATAATAATTTCCTTATTGCCCGGTGTGCTACTCGAAACGGTAAATTCGTGTGTTGAAATTGCAGCAAGGAAGTGTACCGTGTCTTTCGGAGCACCCTGTATGTGCACAGAACTGAATTTCTGCAAAAGTTTTAACGTAGAAGTGGCTTGTTATTTACTTACAACATTTTTGTTATAGTGTTTTTTCTAAACGACTGGTTTATTCTTAGTTTCAGCTCAGTAGTTTTTTTTATAGAAGAACCTTCTCATAGATAAACTCGATAATCATGGTTTTTCTACTGCGTTGCCAATTAGACATTGGTTAATTGGGTATCGACGGATCGTTGCCACGTAGAAACCTGCGCGATCGCCATCGACACGATATCGCGATCATCTAGATATCGAGGATCGTCTTCGCAGGCCTCCGGTGCTCACCTAAATCGATAGCTTAGAATTAGTATCAAGACTTTAGACAGTCGCCGAGATAGAGCCGATTCTCTACCGCTAGAAGTTCTGCTTTTCGATATGGAATCACCTGCTACTCGCTTGCAACGATTGTTACAGCACATCCTGTACACCATAGATTTAGTTACCGACATGCCTTACGCTTTATCTTGATTGTTAGACTACGGACCTTAACATGTGCCAGATATAAAAATTCCGGATCTCTCTAACGGTCTTATTGAAACGATTCTACGAATCGATATACACATGGTCTCACAGAAATATCCGCAGTCTAGTAATGATCGATGTTCCTTTAGTAACGTATCTCGATCGCTTAACAATATTTGAAGACGTTAATTTTATAATTCCAGATGATTCCGTTTAAGCGACATATATTGAAGCAGAATAAACAATATCATCTTTCCATCCTTGTAAGTCTTCAATTAACACGATTTCAAGATTAATCACCAATCACCGATGAATCCATGCAATCATCATCTTACTCAAGGCTCTTCTCGTGTACAGGGTGTTACAAAATACCTATACGAGGGCGATATTCTACTCGTAGAATTCAGTACAAAGTGCTTTAGTGGTGGGTTAACTTGCTTCGTTGACCCTTTCAGTCGGTTTGTTTTCAATCTCTCATTATTATCTTCCACTTGTATAAAAGATATTGCTGTACGCTGCAATATAAACGATTTAAATGAATAATAACCAAGAATGTCAAGAAGATCGAACAATTCGAAGCCATTATGCACGTATATGAGGACACTTAGGACATCCGGACATCAAAGTGACGATTAAGGTTACCGTAAATTCAATTTCTATACTGCTATTCGGCGGAGAGCGGCATAGCGAAAGCATGTATCATTCAATTTAGCGAGTATTGTGCGTCCTCAAAGTGGGTAACCTATTTTGAACACCCTGTATTCCGCCACAAAAATCGATCGACTGAAACAATGACACCAATCATGAAGCTATTGTATCCATCAAAGGAACGCCGATGAACTTTTTCACGCCACTCGTTGATTATTAAAAAAGGTCATTTGCATCGTTTATTGAAAACTACTATCCACGCGTCGTTCCGAATAGATTTTGTTTCGATTTCGGTTCGAAATGCACAGCACCTCGATTTCGTATTTTCATCAATTTATTCCTCCGAATTTCTCGGCCGAATCGACGCGACGGATTTCTCAATATTGAGCCAGAAACGTATCAATCGATAGATTTTAATTGCATTTGAACGGAGACGATCGAGTGTCTTACAAACAGCAAAGTTTTGAGAGGGACCTGCACGTTCATCGTTCGCATAATTTTCTTTTCTCGCGCTTCTCCGCGGGAACACTTGCGGGAACTTCCGCCCGGTGTCGACTACGTGAGAGAGAAAGAACGTTGAAATACGTATCGGAAAGTTTTCCCTGCACCAGCAGCGTCAACTAAAAAGTTGCTCCCTGTTCGTTCGGTGGATACGTAGCTAAACGCACACCTAAAAGTAGTTTCATGTATAAGGAAGCAGGCTATAACCTCGGCGACGACCTGCGAAGGTTCGTCGGGGTTACTTGACGGAAACGCTCGATTTTTAGAACGAGCTGACGTTCACGCGTTTAACAAGCTTCCGTTTTCTCGCGAAATCGACGCGAACCGATAATTACGATTATAATCAAAGATTACGGTCGAATTACGTATTAATTAGGAACGCGACCGACAAGATGGATAATGCATTCTCGCGCTGTCCGTAGAACCTGTTTCGTGAGATATTCTAAAAGGGAAGGTGCGAAATGTTCGCAAAAATTCTCCGAAGTTACGAAGCGCCATTTTGACGCACACGAAACTAAATTCGATATTTTCCAAAATCGAGAGAAACTGTACTTCGAGTAAAATTCGCGGTTTTCTTTTTGAAATAAATTCATGTCGCGAACGAAATCGTTTCTTTCGCACCGTTGCATTCATGTACCGAAACCGAGTTTCGCCCGCCATTGTGTAGGTCGGTAATTTATCGACGGCAATGCCGGGACTGGCGAAGGCTTACATCGCCGAGTCTTTCCGTGGAACCTGGAAAATTCGATTTAGGGGATTAACGGCAATTCTCGTGCTCTCATTATGCAACACGTAGCTTCTTAATAGAGTTACCGCACACACCGCAGGAAATCACACGTTGCAGGCTTGATATCGGTGTAAACATCATTGGACGAGGCCGGGACGCGTGAACAGAAACCAAGAGAAACTGTAACTTCGTGAACGGAAATCGGAATCGTGCCTCCGGCCAGCAACCCTTCTCCCGCCAATCCCGTTTCTCATTTAACTTCTTTTCTTTCTTCTTCTTTTCGTTTCTTGTCTTGCAAAGGCCAAGGCTAATGATAGGTCTCGACGGTTCGTTTTGCCCTGATCCCCGTTGCCCAGGGAATACGAACCGTGAAACTGGAGGTACCTGAGTCGCCGGAATTTTTTCGGTTCGACGAAAAATCGTGGATCTGTTCTACCTGCGATGATTTTCGAGTTCGTCTCGAATCTATGGTGAAAGATCGAATCATTATGAACGGAAGGAAAAATTACAAATTCTTTACTTTCCTTCTAATTCTTCATGGTGAATTTGCTTTTCTTCTTTACGCGATTTATCGTAAAAATTTGTGTTGTTTCTTGGCCTGGAAATTGGTTTAATGTCAATTTGATAAAATTTTATAGTGAACGAAATTACGAAAGCAATACGAGATACTTGTCGAGTCAAGGCGCGTTCAGTAATAGCACCTAGGTGTAAAATTTGGCGGACCGGAACATTAATGTATTATATTTAAGCGTTCATAATAATTCGATAAAAACGGTGTTGCAAAAGGAAGATGAATTTCGTTTTGCGTTTGGTTGAGTTTTTTCAGCTATTTTAGTCAGTTATGCACTGTCGCGTATGCTGTAAACTGTAAAGGCATGGCATCTGCGGTTGATTATCGACTTTGCGATACTTCTCGAATTAGCAGTTTTGGCAAGGAGACGATTCTTTTCAGCCTTGGCGTCGATTGAATACTTCAGTCTTTTCTTTTTGGTAATGGACAAACAAGAATTTGCATTTTTTTTTCGCATACTCTCTATCTGTTTTAGGCATGCCCTATAGTATTTTTGTACCTCACAGATACGAGCAATACTCGTTTCACGACGAACCTTTTGCTAGTGGTAGCACCCTAAATGGTAGAAGACCGAGGATTGGATAATGCGTTCATGAAAATAGTCTTAGACGTTGCGAGCTGAGGCAAAGGCGTGTCTAGCTTGGAAATACAAATTTCCATCAATCGTTAAGTTATATAATTAGGTAAACTTACAATAGGAAGCAGATGTTATTCGGCTGAGTTACTAGCGAATATTAAGAATCGATCAATATTTAATCGATAGGTTGCTGATTGAGTGCATTTATCGGATATGCAAATGCCTACAGCACAATGGAATAGAAAGCTTCATTAAACCGAACAAACCTTTTACTCCGACGTTTGCAAATTAACGAATCGGAAGAAATAGATTTTCGTGACGCCGATGCTTTTGTTATAATCAATTAGCAGAATGATTACCGATTGAATACTCGCAGAAATTAAACACAGTCAATACGATTTATTTAATAATATAGACACCGAGAAGTTAAAATTAACGTCATTAATTTTTGCTGTGCTTCGTAAATTGTTAGTCTATTTGGCAGTGATCTTGACATTGCTAAAACACTTAACGCACGTTTAATTCTACTTCTCGTTCAATCATTTTCTGTAAAAGAGTGCTTAATCTCAACAATTCCAAAATATAAAATATTAATCTCGTATGCATAAAATGAAAGAGATGGACAACAGATATGCATGAAAGGTAGCGCGAACGTGTATTGATTTTCCGTCATTGAATTAATTCAATTATTTATCTAGAATCTGGAGGGTCAAAAACGCGTCGCCAAGAGTAGCCCGCGTGAATTACGGAATTAATTTGCAGATCCTAGAGTAAAAGCGTTTGTCACGAACACTATACGAGCTTAAAAGAATATCACGGTTCCGATCATTCCGCGCGGTTCACGGAGGCCGAAGCATTGACTGGTGAACACGTTTCAGGGTACGGAAGAGAGGAACCACGACCTGGTTCAGGTGTACAAAAATTACTTCGAGCGTCACGTTAACCCGACGAACCTGGCGCTGTTCATCGACAGCTACATCCGCCGCACGGATCTGAACATCACGAGGGAATTAGACCCGATACGCAAAAAGGACGGTCTCACGCTTGGTGTACCTGTCATGAACATCACCGGAGCTCTAAGCCCGCACGTCGACGACACCGTCACGTTAAATGGTCGATTAGACCCGACGAACAGCTCTTGGATGAAGGTATGGAACAGTTTGACAGTATTATCTGTTGCGTATGCTCATCATTGGCGGCGTGTCCCCTTACGATCGCATTCTTATATTCACCGTCTTAGATATTATAAGATCATTAAGCTCTAACCCTTTGCACTTGCTTTGTCGTCAATTAATGATTTATCATATTGATTTGTTCTGTTTTTCCTTTGTAATCGAGTAGATTCATAATTTCTAATTTGTACTTCCAACATTTTAACGTTTTGATTAATTTGTATCAATTTATATAATTTATATCTTTTAATATATATCAAGTGGTCGATATTTGCTGGTTTAAAAATATATGGAATCTTTTATACCGGTAATAATTTTCCTACTTTTATTCTTGTAAAGCAAGGAAGGATTTTTCTAACTTTTCTCAACAAGTGAACGGTCCGTGGTTCAGAAATAACGTAATAGAATCTCACGTGTCACGCGAACCTCAATTAGCCTCTCAGCTTCGTTCCACTGCTATGGAAGTTAAATACGACCTTGCATTATCAAATCAAGTGTAATACCTACACTGCGGGTCTCGCGTTTTCATGTCGCATACGAATACCGAAAAACTTACTAATTGATAACTCCGACCAGAAATATTCACTTTTACTTCTACATCGATAATGTTTTCGATCAATTAGTTTGCATCGAATGTAATAACGATTGCTAAACTGGAATACCGAAAATGTGAAACTACAGATATAGGTAGCAACGACGATTCGATTAAAACTTTCAGACTATAGATTAGTTATAGGGCGAATGAAAAATCCCATACTTACGCTGTTGCCTGAATTCGCAGATATCCGACTGCGGAATGGTGCTGGAGGAGCAACCGGGCAAAGTTAGCGAGGCTTTCCGGCTCTTTCTGCAGGGCGAAGGATATGGTAAGTGAGCGCCCCGGCAAACCACACTTTAGCCATTACTCTTATCGGATTATCAAAAGATTACTCCCATCGATCGTCACCGGTATAAACGAATCGTGCCATATTGCCCCGTAGGGGAGCACGCAATCACCTTGACTCGAGAAAAAAAAAGTACCACCGTACCTTCAACTAACCCACAAACGTATCTATAGAATCGTTCGCAGTCCACATTTATCAAGCATCCGTTTCCAACTAGTCCAACTATTCTCAAGCATGCTCTCGACTCATCGCCACTAGAGAAATCAGACCATTAAAAGACCGAAAGCTCGAAAGGGGGCCGTTCACGTGCTCTCCTACGAAAACTCACGACTTCTCCACGAACAGAGAGAAAAACCAAAATGAAAAGCAGAAAAAAATAAAGCAGACGAAAGAAACAAGTGTCCGTAGATCCGTGGATGTCCGTAGGCTTAAGTTCGTTTCATCGATCGCTGCGTGTCACGAGTAAAATAACCGTGGAATATTTGGCCTACGAAACTTGACACAACGCCAGGTGTGTCAGTGCACCAGACAAAAAGGGGGAAACAAAATCCTGGAAAAAGCGAACGAAATCGTTTCGGGTCGTCTGACCGGGCTCCGAGTTCTCATCGTCGGGACGCGGACGGTTTCCGTGTCAGTACGGCGCGCGGCATGTGCGACATCGACCGCGAGTAAGAAGAACAAAAAAAAAACATGCAACAAAACGAAGAATTAACGCTTTGTAAATTAAGTCGCGTCGACCATTTTTGCCTTTTTGAGGCCCCGCTAGCTGGCTCGGTTGCAAACTTTCGAGAGAGCTCGGTATCTTTTGTGCATACTTAACGCGGCTAGTCGTAGCGAGCTAAAACGTTGTTCCACCAGTCGCCGAGATCACGAAACAGAGAAGCGAGCTAGAGAATCCGCTTCGATAACAATCGACCGCCGATCTCGTTCCTTTTTGTTTGGCGTGGTCGTTATCAACCCCCCCGGCATTACTGGTCCCCGCCCTCGCTCGGCTATACATATGATTTATTGGTCACACGCTGAACGTTGTCCTGGAACCTGAAACGCTTTAGGGGAATCAGCATACAGAAATGCGAAAAACACAAGAAGCGAAATTCTATCGTTTCTCGCCGATCGAACTGGCTGGCCCGCCCGGCTAAATCGAACGTTATTATTCTTTTTGGCTTGTTGGTCACAGAAACACGATAGCACTTATCACATTGACACTACGCTTTACCACTATCGCCCAGTTGATAAAGTAGAGATAGAGGAAACAGTGGAGGAACCGTCCTCCGTTCGCGAAGCATTCTTGTCGGCGTAGTGCTTTTCTGCTCGCAGAGACCCCCTATCAACCCTCGCCCCACCCCCACACACACACTCTCTCTCTCTCTCTTTCTCTCTCTCTCTCTCTCTCTCTCTCTCTTTCTCTCTATTTCTCTCTATCTTGAAACACATAATTATATATCGTTGATCTCGACTGTTCTGATCTCTTTCGCATACGACAATGAATTTGTTACTTAATTTATGTGGATAGGTATTCTTATGCGTATGTTAACCAACAAAAAAAAGTACGCCCGTGTTGTTCTATTTAACGTAACTGTTCCTGTCATGGACACTGTCGTTATCTTAATTGTTGTTACGAATCGTCTCTGTTATTACATTATAGAGTTTTCATGTTATACGAAGACAGATGAAAAAAAGAAACACGGACGCTGTTAATCCTCGATGCACGCTGGCTTCCTCGCGATCTAATGCTTATCGCGAAATGATCGATTGTTCTGCTCGCTATTGTTTCTCTTCTCCTGATCGATCCCGATGAAATCGAATTTGATCGAACGGCTCGCGCGAGTTTTCCGGTTCCATCGAGACTTAACATCGTCTTCGATCATGTACTTTCCTTCACTGGGAAGCCACTGGCTCGACTTGATAAATAAAAAGAGGTTTGAAAAAGGAATACACCGTTGAATTCATCACTTCTAGTTCTCACTCTACCATCGCCATCTCTTCGAGAGCTTTTTGTTTTTTTCTCTCTTCTCTTTCAGTTACTCAGCCCCTTTATCTTTCTCTCTCGCTCTCTCTCTCTCTCTCTCTCTCTCTCTCTTTCTTTCTTTCTTTCTTTCTTTCTCCTTTTTTGTTATCAATGTGATCATCATCTGAAGGCAGAATAAGAATTAAACGAAAAAAATACATGTTCACCGACTTGCGCCTTTATTTCCCACGCGTCTCGGATCGATCGAGTGGTACGTATACATTACTAATTAGTCTGTTGAAGCTGGAGTAGACTAGCGAGTAGCGTCCTCAGGCTTCTTAGCTGTTTTTTTTTGTTCGCTTCTCGGTTAAACGCCGAACACCGTGAATGACGCTCTGTAGCATTGTTATAATTTGTAGGCGATAGTCTGGAAACCCGCTGTAGTTTGTAGAAACTCCTCTGTCAGTATTCGATCACTTCCGGTCTTGCGCTTTTGCTGTTCGAACGTTCCAATCTCCACAGCCTCACGAAATGTTCGCGACAGCAGAAGCGTTCGCAACTCTCGTCCATTTTATCAACGTACTAATAAAATGAGCTTTTAAGAGTTTTGATAAACGAATGGACGAGGGTCGTTGCTTTCGGGACGTCGGCCATCGAACAGCACGTCGCCTAAACTGCGTCAGACCAACGTCGATTTGCGTCGTTCACGTGCATTTTAATGGAAGCCGCTTCTACAATAAAACTCCTTTTTCCTCCTTTTGTTAGCGTAAACCTGTCGATGACCGGTCTGATGCTCCTCGCGCATCCTGCTGTTAGACTACGTTCTAACTGGATGTCGCAGCTCAGCGAAATCACTGTTCACAAATACGGGAAGCTTGTCGATCTTGTTAAACTATATATGGACATAACGGTGAAGCATTCTAAACGATGATTACGTCGCTGCGATATTTAATTAGAACGTAGATCAAAGATGGACGACGGCCATTCTGTTTTCTTTAATTTCGATGTACTGGTACACGACAATTGGCCTAACGATGCATTAGCACTATAGAATGACTTTCGATCAGATTGTGTTGAACAAAAGAACGTGCGCCACGACCACCTCACGATTCTTATGCTTGGAGTCTCTAAACGAGAATTTGTTTTTTTATGCGTTTTAGTGGTGAAATCCTCGCGGAAGCCCGTGACGCCGACAACACCCGAAGGTAATTGTAATTAGGATTTGAAGGCCGCAAGGAGTCAAGCGCGCAGTTGGTCGGTTAGGCCACGTCTATGTGTTAAGTAAGTCGGAATTCAAACTCTTATCGGGAGCTACTAACCGACAACGATCTCTCTATCTTCCTCTTTATCACGACTAACATGCCTTGGACAACTTCGGGTACAGTCCCACAAGGATAATATGAAAGGCAACTAACCGCTGCTCCCTTCTTCACGTTACTAACATAATCTTCTCTCTCTCTCTCTCTCTCTCTCTCTCTCTCTCTTTCTTTCTCTCTTTCTCTCTCTTTCTCTCTCGTATGCGTACGTTCTGAGTCTAGACTTCCGGACTTACTGAACTGTGCTTCATGAACCTCTCACATGCATCACTTCGAATCGTCAATATCTTCTTCACTGTCGCTTTCTAAAAACTAACTATAATATAGTTGGTCCATATACTAACTAAAATACTACAGTAGTTATAACTATAGAAACTAAAAATTACAATTGGTGTGCGAAAACATTCAGACGTTACTCCTGTCACGTCTGTACTAATTTTTAAAGTGTTTTCCTTTTCTTTTTATTTGAAAATGCACTTTATTCTCTCTTTAGTGATTCTACCTTATGATGACACTAATTTTTTAAATTTCTGTTGACGTTGAGTACTTTTAGAAACGATATTATCATTCTAATTATGATTTTTCTTGTTCCTATTATACCTTATAATTTTAATATTTCTATGTATTTGAGTCTTGTCGAATTTCCGTTTTGTCAGCGATACATCTTGTCTTTTTTACGAGATTCACATGTACATATTTTAAATAAATGTGTTGAATAAAATATATTGCAGTGGAATTAAATATGTTGTATTCAATGATTTTTCGTAAGTTTTAAGAAGCAATTTACGATGTCAATGGAGAATCAGGTGCATTTTATGACATTGAAATTGTAGTGGGATTTTATTAATACATTACTATAGAATAATTTTTAGTTTGCGTAGATTCTAGTATGTTCAATGATTTCCTAGTATCATTCGTTTTCACTCATTCACGGCAAATATTTTTCATATTCATTATAAACCCTTATCGACTGAAGCTACTCATCATCGACGACATTTAGAATGGACCTAACATGTTATGAACTCTCATGGTTCAAGTCAGCTACCTTACCGACCAAGTAATTAGTCATTGATTTATACTCCTCTTAATTGAAATTGAAATATAGACTTTAACTGTCCGCTTGTTCGCATAAAAACAGGATTAGAATTGAATTTAAATGAAAGTAGAATCAAAAATACAATTTCGAACATTGAAATTATTTATTAATTTCAAAATTTTTAATCTTGAATTTTAAATTTGAAACGATTAAATATTTTATGACAATTTAGTACTCAGAGGACATTATTGAACATTGCTATGACTATTTTATTATAAAATTTATTAGTAAACATGATCATTTGAAGCAAGGATATAACAAAGATTGTAACGCATTGGTGTGTGCAATAAATTTTTACTGTACAATGGATGATTCAACAGCGATTATTGCTTATACAATGTATTTTTCATTTAAATAATATTCTTATCGACGAATTTCAAATTTTCTATCGTAAAATCTAAAGTGATTTCATTACCTATTATGTTTCTCGATATTTTCAAAGCATCCGTTTTTGAACAATTCGATATTCCTTAATTTCTTGCTACATCGTCGTTCATTTAATTTTGAAAATTGTGTAATGTAATTTGAATTTTTCAATTCTCTTGCCATAATCGATATCAACCCTGTTGATAACGCAACGCTGGAGTGTTAGAGGTTCATTAAAGATGACTACTATAGCATACACAGAATGTTAGGTCTATTCTGCTTATACCTCGACTATGTTCTGATGGTCTCTTATCAATAGTTGGTACGAACTCTACCAATGGACGATAAATCAGAGACCTACCGAGAGAAAGCATCCTAAGAATTTCAACTTATTTGTTTAATCTGGTCAACTGATCAACAAGAAAAGAAACCACTAAATCTCTTCTCGTGTGTAGCAACATTTAGCGTTGGTACCACATTACCAAATGACGCACACTAAAAAATGCAACTTCTCGAAAGAAAAAAAAGAACTGGCACCTGCTGGGCAGTAGAATAGCAAATAAGAAATCGTGCTAATTCACATGCCTCCGCACATAAAACAATCTCACCGACACACAGAACTCTACCTGTTACTTTGCATGCGCGCCTTTCTTTGTCTTCTCAGTTCTTTGGTTTCTTTTCCCTCACTTTTGTCGTCTTTACGTTCCGACGATCGTGTGCTAACCGTGTGTATCTGCTGTCTATCTTTCTCTCTCCCTCCCCTTTCACTCTCACTCTCTTTCTCTCTCTCTCTCTCTTTCTCTCTTTCTCTGTGTATCTCACGTGAGCCTCCTGATTGTTATATTATATATTACTATGTCTACAATATCTATATATATTATTATACGAATCCGAATCCGATTTTTGTTTTCACTGAATGGAACATAAACGTGGGTGTACCGTTCACGAAAAATCGAACGAGAACCGTAGAACCGTGGTCGAAATGAACAACAATCCCGATCACACCGATCGCTCTGACCTGGTATTTTCTTTTATCTTTCTTTACAGTGGCACCGCTCTCACCACTGAAAATGGCCGACTACAGACTGGCTTCCCTCGAGGAACTGAACCACGTGTGCATTAAGAAAATCGACCGGCCGACCGCGACTATACACATCACCGAGAACCCCATATCGGAGGCGGTCGTTTGCTAAATCCTCATCCGGAAACCTCGCCGTTACCCCATTGATCGTGTTCTCGAACGATATACAGAAAACGAATGAACATTGACACACATACACGCACACACACATATATACGCGCGTACACCGACACGTACACGATTAACACGGTTAGAGAACACATACACGCAACAAGAGAACAAGAAAAACGCAAAAATCGAGAGCAACGCGTCGATATCTCATCGAGGTTTCGTCCGGGCAACGATCGACGTGGCACTAAAAAAAAAAACGTTCTCGTTTCGATTTTAACCTTCCCCCGTCCCAGTTCCCCTGGAAGTTACAGCGATTCCAGTATTTTCCTTGTTTTCTTTGTAGTATTAACGATTCGTTTTAATTGTAACACCATCTCCACACCTAGCCCCTTTATTTATTAAACAAAGTTAAGACACGTAGGCATCGTCGTTACGACGGTGCGAGACTAACTTTCGTTTTCTCGGTTGGTAGTCGTATTTTACTTAACGATAGTTTCTTACCTGTTTTTGGGTTCACGGACACCAGATTTTCGTTTGCGTTTTACGATTGAATCGTTGTTTGTAAGAGTACAAGGAAGCGTTTTATCGATTGGATAGCGTTGGATCGATACCGACAACGCGTACATCTTTTACGAGACTTTTAAAAACCACCAGGAAACTCGGAACCGCGGAGACACCTCACTTTCCATGGAATGTGCAAGCGAAACCGCGCGGCCATTGTTCTTCCGCGGTGACAGGAACACACGCTCGAGGAATTTTTACTGTTGTTGTTTACGGAATCTTTGTTCACACGGAACAGCGTATTTTTTTAACAAAACGAACAATACGAACGCCCCCGCCGCCGCCGCCACCACCGCCACTGACACCACAACCACCACCACCACCACCACCGCCACATACCACCACCGTCCCCGTCCCCACGAACCCTCCTCCATCTCGTCCCCAACGGACGTGTTTTAATAACGAAATTCGAGGATTGAAAACGTGGTATTGAGCGAAACTAAAAAAAGGAAAAGAGAGAAGTACGAAAAGAGAAGAAAAAACGGAACACTATCGAACAATCGTAAATAATAATAATGATAATATTAATAATAATAACGATCTTAAATCCCAAAAAACAAAGCCATCGCATTCATCGGTGTTCGCGCAGTTTACGATTCTCGTGCAACGTCAGAGACAACGAAAGATCATCGTTTTACATAAACGCGACTTTTAAAAAACGAACGAAACGATAAAATGTTTAAAAAAAAAAAAATGATAAGAAACACATGAGAGAACCAAGAGGAATAGGAGGTCGACGATGCGGAAGCGACGACGACGAGTCGCCCGGCCCTCGATGCTTGGGCGATAAGCGATATGGCCTGGCGATCGAACGGTGCCATTTTTCGGCGGTTCGATGCGAACTGTCAACGGCGTAGGCGGACGAAAAAAATTGTGTTGCGAGTAAGACGAACAAATGTTTGGCAGCACTGCATCGTAGAGAAGCGCGCACTAATGCTTTCCGTGTTCATAATGAGAGGCGAGAGAACGAACGATAGGCGCAACGAAGTAGGGAAGCATCGCTGCCGGCCATCGACAACGACACCCGTCACCGAACGCAACCGATCACGCGGTTCTCCCCGGTTATTCGAGAGAATCTTTGACCCCAGTTCACCTGGAAATGGAGACGTTCGGCGCACTTCACCCTTCTTCTCGCCCGGCTTCGGCGATCCGAGTCGCATCACAGGAATTTTTTTATCTGTCTTCACCATCGACTGGTCATCGATTAGTCCGATCATGTCGCGGGGCTGTTCTCTTTCCTTTTTTATTTCATTCATGTAACAATTAGATAAGAGACGAGGCGAAGTTGCGACGCTCGTATACAAAGATACAATGTGAGATGTAAAGAAACGTTCGCACGATGGGAGATCATCCACTAATCTGTATTGTTCACTGTTTTCTTGCTCAGCTTCGTCGTGCGATGGACGCCAAGGCAAACCGGAATGCTGCGAGGAAGACACATTTATCAGTTATTTATAATTAACACGTTCGCTACCGGCATCCGTGCGGAAGTTAGTTATATTATGTAAGCAAGCGAGTCCAGTATTCTTCTGATTGTACAGTGAAAAGGGGTTGTAATTCTACCGTACGACACGGTGGCTTTTAAACTGCGTGTTCTTGTCAACGTTCTCCCTGTCTGTACTTGTTCTTCGACATATTTAATTAAATTATTTTTCGAAAATCAGCCATTATCATTGCGATATTTGAAAATAGATGCGGTGGTGTTTGCGCACATGATCCTGGATGGGGGACCATACGACGGCGTGGGGGTGTATTAATGGACCTAAAAAACTTATATCTTTACAATCTACGAACAGACTGTGGATCTTATGCATTTACAACGAATACGTTATAATGAAGCTACGAACAGCATACTCGCGAACTCTGTTGCATCGTTACGGATATACTAAAAACACGAGTTGAAAGGATTTATTCGATTTGTTATACTTGGAATTGCGGCAGATGATTTTTGTTTAACAAATAGATCCGCAATCTAATACGCTTCCGTGAACACTTGTCAGCGGTTTATGTCTTTTATTTGAACGAAGGTATAGAGGAAACTCTATGGTGTTCCAATACGTGTACTTTTGTACTGCCTGAATTGATTGAAAGTAACCGTAGTCGAGGAATATTTCTCTTAGCATTTCTTAGCTAAATAGTTTGATCGAATCGATCGATGGGACTTGCTTGCATCTTTCTATTGTGCTTTATCTTCTTCTTTTATCGAGGCTACGTCCCTTTATGCACTGAACGTATTTCAAAAGTACCGTTTTTATATAATATTACATTCAAAATTTACACCACAGACTCTCTTTATTTCCAACCGGCTTAATTTGTATGCAATGTTCGAAGTTCGTCAGAAACTTGACGGTTTTTTCAATCAATTGTCTCATCAATTGACGCAATTCTAAGTAGAACTTATCGCAGGAATTTCGTCGCAGGTGCAAGAATCGAAGGTGCCATTGAACAGTAGAACCGTCACAATTCGAGGCATAATGGGTTAATTAATTTGCAAGCATTGTGAACGAGCCTTACAGTAGCGAACGTGTTAACCGGAACCGAAGCAGCTTTTGAATAACCGTGGAGAATAGCGGCAAAGTCTTCTGGAAAATCAAAACGAATTGCTCGTCGCGTTCGAGAATCCGAGGCTCGGCCGTTGTGAATCGATCCTCGCCGCGACGAGCGCGAAGGTCTGTGCACGCGACGCACCTGGATCGGGGAATAGCGTTTTACCGGCGAGAAAGCAAAAAAAACCAAGGTAGGTATCGGCACTAGACGCGTCGACGTAACCACTCTCTCGATGATCTCGCTTGTTCGTTGTTACACAAGAAGTTACACAAAACGGTGAACGCAAAAAAGAGACAAAAGAAAGAAAAGAAGGAGAAGAAAACTCAAACACAACAAAAGATAAACAAGTAAGCCTAAAAATAAAAGCGCGTAAGAAAACTCCGGCCGCCGCCAAGTCGCGGCCGGCTCCTCGTGTTCTCTCGATAAGAAACTTCTCGTAGGCCTGCACGTGTGATAATGTGCTTCGTGTTAAACAAAAAATGAGAAAAATAGAAAAAAAGGACGGATGAAAAAAAAAGAGGCGGGGAGGAGGAAGAAGAAGAAGACAATGGAAAACCCGTTCGAGGACACCGCGCGTTTAATGTTCTCGGACGAGTTCGTTTCCCGGTGAGAGAGAGAGAGAGAGAGAGAGAGAGGCGTTTCTTTCCTCCGCGGGAGAGAGGCGCCGGTCCGTTTGTTTGCGCTCGCGCACCGTTCGCACCCTTCCCTTAATTCCGAGGCGTTCTAGAGATCAAAGTTGTAATTAGAGGAGAAGGCGGATTGCGCTCGAAGGGGAACGGAGACGGAGTACACGAAAGCGTGTACTCGGAGAGCCAAGGAAGAGTTTAGCGTTCGAGAGTAGATAGCCGATTCTAAAGAATTGATAGAACGAGTGAAACGAACGAAGGAAAGACCGTGAAGAAGCAGTTAAGAGAACGGAGAGATATGGAACATCTGGTTCGGTACCTCAAATACGGTTCTACACCGGGCTTCTTAAAGCCTTTAGCGTGATATGATAAGACGTGCCTGCTACATGATGTGTCGTACGTAGCTTTCGAGAGAAGAAAAACGGAAAAAAACGTGTTTCACCGCCTTTAGTTTTCTATACCAGATGATTCCCGTGCGTCCCGGATTTTCCCTATTTTCGCGCGCCCTCTTAGAACCAGCCGTGCGCGTGTAGCACGCCGCATTCATGGTACTAATTCGTCACCGAAACTCGGACATCATTGGAGAAAACACGATGATACCGTGGAACACTTGGAAATTCGGCGTCCATATACACGCGTAATCGCCTCCCGAATCTCTGCGATCTCGCGTGTTCCGAACGGTATAATAGAACACACAGGTTTATTTGCGGCTGTAGGCCAGGCGTGTGCGAACAACTCTGGGTTGCATCTGAAGGAATTACGCCGATTTTGCGCAAAACTATTCGTTCGAGGGTGTGTTTATGTTGGAGCTGCGATTAACGAAAATAGCATCGATGAAAGCGAAGCACGGAGACCGATTTCTGTTGTTTTACTCGACGTCTCTCGAGTGTACCGTGTACAGCGTAACACGTAAATCATGTTTCCTATGCAGGATCGCTCATCTTTGAGGAATCTTGCATGACTAGGCTATTAATGGCGGCTCCGTTACGAGCAAAAGAACGCAGAAAGACTGTTATCGATGTTCTTGCAGCTTTAGCTCCAACATAAACGTTCTCGAGCCACAATAATATATATCGATTAGTGGCCGATTTCAGCGATAGCGAAGTCTCGAGAATTGCTAAAATATTGACTATTGTGGCTCGAACGTGTGAGTTGGCTCTGCAATAGTGTTTTCCTTGAGTAGACGTTGCTCCCGAGGCAAGTTGCAATCATTGGCCACGCCTGCGATAGATCACCGGCAAGAACGTTTTTGGGCAATGTAGTACGGCATTTACCACCAACGGCGTGTACCGTTGTGCGTTTGTACGGGCGGAAGGATAGTTGCCAGATTTCAAAGAACAATAATTTAACCGATACCGAATCGAGGGGTTGGCCGACACGCGCGAAAACACGACGAAAGTCAAGGACGAAAGGACGTACCGTGGGTTTAATCGTTTCATGTAAAAGAGAGTTTATAAAAGAGCGAACTATATTCTAGATGTATAACTAATGGCGCGTTATTTAGACTACGGCAAATTGAGACAAGAATAATAGTCGACAGCTTAGTTGTTAGAAATGTTTGAGGCTCGGTTTCGGGAGGATCGGAGGAATGCACGCATTAATCATTGCTAACGCGAGCGCTATAACGAGTAAACGAAAAACCAAATGTTTAAAGCAAAACGACAAAAAAAACGAACACAAGAGTCGAAGATAACAGAATAAAATGAAGATGTAGCTTTTAAGGACCACCGACACCACTAACCACCATCACCACCACCACCACCGCCGCCGCCGCCACAACCAAAAACCACCACCATTTAATCCCTTCGTTTCCACTTGTCGCTCTTGGGACTGCATTATAGGAACATTCAAGAACGGATTAGGTCCACCGAGGTTCAACGGTCACGCGTTTTTCTCCCAGCCCATTAATTGCATTTGATTGAACATATCGTGAGGAATGTGTGATAAGAAATCTATAAAATCGTGCACGCCGCTGCACGGTCGTTCAACGATAAAACTAAATCGTGTGATCCTATCTCTATTTCATTGAAGATATTCGAAGTATTTCATTGAAGATATTCGAAGGCGACGCATATCATTAATTGCTAATTTTACGGATTCTATTCGTTCTGAATTCACGCGCGGAAAAGAAAAATTCTATTATATGTATAAATTGTTCGAGGGACGGCCCGCGAATTCTCGTGTTCAAAAGCGTTTCTATTTCAGGTGCTAACGGTGATTGAATGTCTATAACGCTCGACGGGCTCGCGAACCTTGTTGTTGTTGGTTACGAAGGGTTTAAGAACAATTCAAACGACAAAAATTTGAGTGAAATCAATTCATTTGCACACGATCAGATCACTAAATGAAAAGGGACAAAAAAAAGAAAATAATTTGAGAGAACTAAAGAAAAATAACGTGAACCGATTAATTATGAAAAACGCCACTGAAATCTCGCGGGAGGATGAACGATCCTTTCTTTCGTTTTTCCATCGGGTGCTACGTGGAGTTTTTGCCTATAACGCAAAATCTTTCCGAATTCCTCGCGCAGAGAGTATCGTCATGATAGATCGTAGCGGAAATATGTTATTGAGAACAACACTCAAAGTAAACAAGGTATAGAACAGTAAGCGAAATAAAACTTAGACGGAGCTTGAGTATACATATAAATATACAGGTTAAACAACACGTGCGCACCGAATATACATCTTGTTATTTATAATAAATGAATTGTGAAAAAAGAACCGCGCAACATGTTTTCGAATTCATTTCCCTCTTTATCCCTTTAACCATTTTCTTTCTTTTAGAACATTTCTTGAATAGGACTACAACTCAAATGTCTTCGATTACGAGAAATTAATTTCAAAGAATAAATAATCGAATAGAATTTCATGGAACTCACTTAGTTTGTTATAAATAAGAACGCCTGTGCGTAATAACTACGTAGCTATAGTATTTCGAAATAATAACGACGAGATACATGAAACTAAAATTCATGGAATGATCCATCCACCAGAAAAGAGAGCAAACAACTTTTTGCAATGTTCGGTACACTCCATCTGCTGGGCCGGCACCATTTCGACAATAAACATATTTCTCCCGGTTCCCTCCGCGGGAGAAAAAAATTGTCTGAAAAACGCGCATCACGGTTCCCGGATGTCATCTGGGATACACTGCGTCAAAACGCTCTGGCGTAACGATTTAAAGAAGGGAAAAAACGAGGACGCAAGAAATCCGCGATGAAAGTGTGCAGATACATTTTTATGAAGTCGAATCTTCCCGACGAAAACATCGTCCAATTAAACGTAGTCTACCGAGTTATTAACGTGACGATAATTTAGAGTTAATTCAGGCGGAAGAAGAAGAAGGCAAAGAAAACGGTGAGTACTAAACTATCGCGAAGCCGGTGTCGTTTCGTCGTTCTGCAATTTCTCATGGGATCATAAATCGAACCCAATTTAATGCACTCGAAATCGCTGATGTTTCGGTACCGGTACCCTCGTCAATCTGTTATCCAGCACGTTTTCTGGCAAAAACTGGCTGCGACGAGTACAAGGTACTCTGCTTGTACTTGCCGCCGCCGCCGCCGTCGCCGCGCTGGCAAGATATCGCATGAATAAAAATTCGTCGGGATTTGCAGACTCACAGCTTTTCTTCGGCCTTGCGGATCCCAGGAAAAACATGCTGCTCTTTTGCTCGCGCGGCGCTGACACACCGGTTCTTCGGCTTCTCGGTAATTAGATTAAAAATCGTCACCGACCGTCGCTTTTCTCGCATCCATTCATAGTTCCTGCTTTTATTGCGACAGTGCGTCGTTTTTTATCTGAAGAAGGAAGCTGCACTTCCTTCGCGAAGTTGCAAAGTGGCTAGAGTTGGTCACATCGGCGAAGATATCGCATGAATAATAATTTGCTTGGGATTCGTAGAGTCGCGGCTTTTCTTGACCCTTGGAAATTCCAGGGAAAACGCGCTGCTCTTGCACGCGCGACCCTGATGCACCGGTTCTTCGGTTTCTCAGTAATTAGATTAGAAATTGACCGTGGCTTTTCTCACAATTTCATCATTCATGCTTCCTTTTTTTTTATTACGATCGCATTTTTTCTCGCACGAAGTTGCAAAGCAACAACAGATCGTCATAGAAAATCCTTTCTAATCTTTTAAGTTGCAAATAATCCTGTAGAAAATTTATTTTTAACACTTTACCTATCGGCAATTTTCTAATAGTTCCTTGAAAATAAAGTTTTAACAGATAAGGATCAAGGATCAATAAGGATTGAACTTATTATGTAAAAGAAAATGAACGAGCTTCTCTTAATCACAGTTCAGTAACTGAAAAAGCTGTTAATAGACTTCCGGTAAATAAAGTATTGAAATGGTCCATTATTTTTGCTAATTGTATGTTGTTAGAGGTCTTTGTTTGCCAATGGATTATGTATGGCATGCGTGTAGGCGCGTGTTGCATTACAACAATTTTTATCACGATGACCGTGTGTTTCCCCTTTTCGTCGCGGTTTTCAGCTCTCTCTTTCTCTCTCTTTGTCTCTTTCTCTGTCGCTCTCGTTCTCTTTCTCTCTTTCTATACTGTCTCCAGTTTCTTCCAAGAGGCGCAGTTGCACATACGCACGTACTCTAGGTGCGTGCCACGGCGTCGAGAAACCAGTCTACCGATGATTTTTGCGACGATGAAACAGCTACTGTCTTCAAGGAATCGACAGGGCCGTATATGCCTACACGTCCTACCTGCTTCGATGGACAATGACCTTATCCGATCGATTCTTAACCGCCAATGATTTCAAATTGCAGTCCGGACTTTACAAAACCAACTATAATTGACGCTGGAAGTGGTCGGTTGTTAAGGCGACTGGTCCCCGATTTTGAGCAATTTTTATCGGATCCGCAGAGAATCGAAGAAAAATAGAAAGCATTCGTTACGTTTTACTCATAGTACCACATTTGTAAAACAAGTTTATTGTAAACAAAAAATATTTGGTGAGTTTTAGAAGTTAGTTTTCACCCGAATTATATCTTTATATCACCGGGCATTACATGTAAGCCATAATTTGGTAAAATAAACTATATCTTCCTAATTTGATTAAAATCCACGAAACGTAACAATATTGATAAAGCAATTGATTTTTCACAATTTAACTTTTCAATTTTTAACGTGAACTAGTACAATTTTATATTCCACGGCAGAATGCTAATGAAGCTACTTTTTACAACCTTTGAGAACTAAACTAGGAATTACAATAATTTATATAGAGGAAAATAAACATTCGATAGGCAAAACATTTTTTTAGCTTGCGTTAATCAGAAAAATTAAATGAAATGTTCGACAATGTTTAAAGTTCGATGTCAAACTAAGTAAAAGTTTATCAAATTTCACAGCAGATCACACCAAACAAAATTTCAAATACAGAGAATCGGTGTTCGTTCGCAACCACCAGCGACACTTTGATCGTAGCCGCTAATCTGTTCGTCGATCGTCGGCGCCGTTCGTAAATCCTCGCCTCTCTAGATCGCGGCACCACCTGCCGCCGTCGAACGGAACCAGGACCCGTCTTTGACAAGGCGCGCGTATTCTTGACTCGGCCGGCGTGGGAGTAAGGTTGTCCGCGAGAGACGGCTGAGAAGGTGATCGACATACCGCCTTCTATCCCGAAATTTCTCACGTGGAACGCGTCAGTCCCCAATGTTTCACCGTGGCATTAATCGCGAGTGAGAATCCCGCGCGTCCGCATCGAATCAAGCCGACGGGAACGGGCGAGGGATCGTGAAAAATCGCGAACAGTGCAACCGGTCGCGGATACGAGTCGCGGGTAGAACGGGACCCGTGACGATTGCTCGGACCATACGTGCGTTTCGCTCCGTCGTTTTCGAACCGCAAAGTGGCCGCCGATCTGTGGCACCGAAAATCGGCGTGTCCTGTGTACGATGTAGACTCTGACTGTTCGAACTGATACACAGGACCTCTGCCGGGGTTTCCGATACACCGGTCAGATTTACGATCCTGTTTTTGAGGAGCGTGGAACGGTGACTGCTACGGCGACGCTTCGCATGCTCCCTCGGTTCTCTCGGCTCTCTCGGCTCACGGCCCGCGGTACCGTTTCCGTGTTGCTTCAAAGAGAATTTCGGTGTGAGTGCCGGTATATCGTTCAGTGTGCGGTGTTGGTGCAAGTGGATATGCGTCGATCGTTGTTGTGAACGTGCCCGAGGAATTCTTCCTGGTTTGAAAGGCTCCACGACTGGATAGAAAAATGGGACCGGGCAAGATTGTTGGAGTTTACGCGGTCTTCGCACTGGCCTGCCTCGTTCAGGCGGATGTCATCGAGGAAAGAGGTACGTACGATTGTTTATTTTCATTCCGGATACGCGAATTTGGACCACGGCTCCGCTGTGGGAAATTGTTGGGCTGTATGTTAAATAAATTGTACATAAATCTCTCTGCGAACAATTTGCTAGATCGAGCGACGAATTTTTATTCGGGCCTTGAGAAATTAGCTAGGTTTGTTTTGTTGAATAGGGGTGGTTAAAATCTATTTCTAGAACGTTTCTTGTTTTACGAACGTGTATTAACTGAGATGAAAGTCATCGTCTCCTTTTTAATCGAGTCTGTTTATGTTGAATCGTCTGACGTTTCGACTACGATAAGAATTATTACCGTCGAGCATTTCGTGTCAGATGAAATTCGTTGCACGTGTATATCAAGTTAGGGTCGAATGTGATTTTCGGAGTAAACACCTTCGGGATTCGTTAGACCCCGCATGGTTCATGCCGAGTCGCTATAGATCCGTGGTATAACACTATCCTTCGAGAAACGATACTTAGCGACTCGGATTTCTGATAATATTTTCGATTGGAATTACAAGAACACAATGTTGACTACGTGTATTTTTTAAATATTTTATCACGCTTTCATGCGATACCTGATAAAACGTGTTACAAACATCACTGCATTATTGACATTACTGACATTATTGACACTACTGACATTATTTTCGTAGAAGTAGTAACGATGATTTCGATCTCTTCAAACAGAATTAACAATTAAAATCGCGCAAAACTAATTTCCCGTTGAAATGAATACTTCAGTAGAAAGTTTGTGTACACTCGCGTACTTTGCACTCTAAGGCACGCCAGAGACAATTACGAAATCTCCGCGAAACTGTTTGCAACATGAATATTGCAATTCGAAAGCTCCTGTTTTGTAAAAACTAGGCGAAAGTTTCCCGCCGCGCGATCATGTACAAATCTGTACGAAAAATGCAACAGATTGCAAACAAAATTCATTTTCGCATCAAATTCATTTTCACGTCAAGTTCATTTTCACGTGAAATTAATTTTCAAAGAAAATTCGTTCCCCAGTAAAATTCATTTTATATCCGCAAATAATTTCTCTTTACAAAGCCTTCGGCCCCGTTTCCGCGAGAACCTGATAGTTCTGTAGCCTCGATCGTAAATCCCCAAGCACCTTATCAAAGATAAAACACTAAACCCGCTATCTTGCTCGAATCGCGGAGCATTCAGTCGCAGTTACCTTGCGGATATCTAAATTAATCGGGGAAGCAACGGTGTCGCGTCGAAACGACACCAGCTCCGCTTTGATTTCCGCGGAACGATATCCGATGCAGATTCGGGGCATTCTTGTCCTTATCCCGGATTCTTTCGCTTTCCGTCGCATGGCCTCTGTGTACACCGCGAGTTAAATATATCTTGTTAAATGGCTAATTAGGCCTTAATAAGATCGGTTCACCCAGAGCGGCTGGGCAAGAACGAGGCCAATGGTACGAGGCGTCTCTCCGCGGCTTTTGTCGCGGCAAGATGCAGCGTTGCAGCCAGGCCGCGCGCCATGCCACCAGGTGCACCGGTTGCACTCGTTGCAATCGTCGCGCTCGCGTAATCTGTGCGCAATGCGTCCGTCTCGCGGCCGCCCTTAATTAACAATCGATTCTCGATCCGATGCGTGAATAATCGAGTCTATGCTCGCGCATGATTCAATTCGAAAATCGTCGATGACACACCGACCGTCATCCGACTATGCGATTTGCTGTTGTTTACTGTCAGCGGACTAACGATCGCTTCGCGGAATCCGATTTTTTCTTCGCGATCCTATCCGCGGTTCGCGCACCGCGCCGACTTTATTATCTGTCGATCGCTCGTTGGCCGCGAATCGCGCGCCAGCTACGCCGGTCGATCAGCTCCGCCAGAAGAAAATCCCAGGGATCGAGGCTGCGGGGACGATCCAGGCGGCCGCGATCTACGCCAAATACGGCCGGGAAACGACGGAATCGAAGATCACGCGCGCCGATCCCTCGGTGAATTCCTCGCTCGGGCTGAAAAAGCCACCGACAACCTGCGGAAGAGGCAAGAACGCGTTCCCCCCGCGTCCTCTCCGGCTGCCTTTTCTCCTCTTAGTATGCGGGGGAAAGACATAGAGGAGCGGTCGCCAGCCGACCGTGAAGTCCAGACGCGAATCGAACGATGCGATTTTGCGGTGCTGCGAGCCGAACGATCCCGCGGATCGGCGAGGACACCGCCGAGTTGTGGAAATTGATTCTCGGGTGACGATAGGCAAACGGACCGATTCACTTGCCAAGTCATCCAGGTGTGATCCTCCAGATCTCTACTCATTCTCGGCTCTGGGTTTCGAGATATTTCTTGTAGCATCGTGTCATACATCCGAGAGTCACGATCTTCTTGTCCGACTCGCGAATCGATTCTTATTAAAATTTTTTAGATAAACGTAGATTTGTTAGGATCTACTCGATGCAAAATGATTGCTGAAATCTTCTCTCTTCGCCTACTTTGGAGAACCTAGATTTATATCGTAGATCTCTGGTACACTTTGTAGCGCTAAAACCTCGTTTTCATTGTATGCGAACAATTATTATCGTTGCGGATTTCTCAGCATACATGAGAGAAGGCATTATCTTCTAGCAGTTTGGTAGTTAATATTCCAGGATTACTTGATCGGCATGAATCTATTTACGCGCATTTGCAATGTTTGTACGAGAGTTGACATTGAATATTGTGGATATGTGAACGAATTTTAGTAGCATAATCTGCGGAATTAGAAATTTGCATTAATATCTGCAGTCTATTTTACTAAGAATACCAAGAATAGCAACACAATTCCAATTAATTTACGAAGAAAGACTTCGGAGATTGATAAGATTAATTATTTCTTAACGCGGCAAATAGATCCTACATAATTCGGAGAATCTTGTAAAGTGCGGCAGCATGTTGAAACAAGTGAAAGCGTATCGGATGAACTTTGAAATACGATTTTTATTCCCAATAATTGCCAATGAGCCGCGGGGATCGAGGAATCATCGATCGTCGATTGAACTGTCGTTAAAGGAAGCCTGATTGAGGGCTCGCTCCCACTTGAGCCGCTTCGAGAATGCGATTTTAATTAACGATTGTTCGTTCGGCTAGTTGCTACGATTATTATAGATAACCCTTTCACTCAAACGTTTCGAACACTTAGGAGCGGTGCTAGTCTCATGCTACCAGAAGTTCGTGGACCTTCCCCCATCAATCTTCGTGCTTGTTCGACTCGTTTCGGGCTGGCGGCTTTTTTCTCGATACGTTTCGGTTCCTCGGCCTGTGTCGAATAATAATTATTCCACCGTACGATTGGTAGGGAAATTAGTATGGGATCGTTACGGCGTTCCCACGAAATCGTAACGAGTCGTATGGATGCAAGGGAACGAGCCCGGGGTCAACACCACTTGAACCGATGTCGATGACGACGATCGCAACCGATGACGCATCAGCTCGCGAATCATCTTGCGCGATGATGCCTCCAAGTGATTTGACCATCGTAATGCCTGGTTTCTCGCTCGGTGTCCGTGTCACGGCCCAATTTTCTGAGCCTCTCTATTCTGAAGCTGGAGCCGGTCCTGGAACGTATCTACCCTTCGAAACCATAATCTTCCGTCAAGAGTCATTCCTTATTTCGCTCCAAGCCACAAACACGTAAAAATTGTACACTGGCTTCTTTATCATTTAATTTCGACATTAAAATTCGACCATATACGAAGCAACGAAAATATCTAAAGCCTTTTGAACAACTGTTACATTAATTTTCGACTTACTAAATTTATTAAGAGAAGAAACACATACGTTTTAAGCTCCTGCCCAGTACGATTAGTGTAGCCAATGTTTAGTTTCATAAAGATCCGTAGACTACCGATTACAGTGTGATAATTATTCAGTTATGTTGGAGGGCAACGATACGGTACAATCGTGAGTCGATAGCAGAGTGTTTGTTTTCTTTTCGGAATTCACACAGTCAAGCTATCGCAGGGACTGTGACACGGTGAACTTGTAACCGTTATTTCGTTTGATAGAGTTGTCTGTATCACTATTGTTCGTTCTTTAATTAATTTATATTATACCATATCACTATATCATCGAATACGCAAATACGTTAAATTTTTCGTTTCATAATTTTATTTATGCAGCATCGAATATACATCGTTCGATCAGATTTCGCGCGTGTCTGTAATCTTTTAAATTAACTACAGGCAACCTTCGAATAACATGATTTATTGGTTCAACAGTTGTACAAAAGTTGGAACTGACATAAGTCTGATTTTCTACTTCCAAGTAAAGTAATGTATTTATTATAATCCTTGCCTATGCGACTTAGGATGGCTTCCGGTTTACCATCTTACTTTTACTTCTATAACTATTTACAGGTTTTTACAGCTTAACCTAAAACTTATCACCTAAAAATCCTGCTTCCGTCTCCATTGCACTTTTCTTTGGCATCTGTTCTATCATTATTATCATGTTTCCAAGTAAAGTGATGAAGTAGCTTGAAAAACTTGCTTGTTTAGCGAATTTTCACGTAACTCGAGTAGGCTGTTACGCGGGAGTAGTTACCTGTAGATTACTCCAAACCGCAGAGGACGAAAGGGAGGGAGAGAAAGGGCTTTGATTTCATTTGCAACTGGCTCCGCCGTGGAGCAATTCTTGGAAAGTGACGCTCTTGACTTACCGTGAATGAACTTTAGCAGCATTGGATGTTCAACAATTGAGCTGTCTCTGCTGGGACGGTACAGCGGCGCGGCGGCAGCAGAAGCAATCAGGGTCGAGCGACAATGCATTCACCTCGTGCATCGACCACGCTTTACTTGGTACATTGTCTCGCGTTCTAACGATATACTTATTTGTCTATATTACTTCTTGCCGGATAGGCTGCACTTCCGCTATGCACCGCTGCCTTCGTCATTTCGTAATGAATATCATTCGAACCCTTACAACATCGCGTTATACTTCGGCGCACCTTCGCAGCAACATATCTGCTGTACAAAAAAATACCACACACCGGCGCCGATAAACAATAATCCCAGATCATCGTCGTACCAGTACCAAACGAAACAGTTAGGAGGAACTTAAAAAAAAAACCTGCTCCAATTTGTCGTTGAACCGAGCGAATCTTACCTTGACTCTACTCGCCTTTCCAGAGCTCTGAAATTATAATTAATCCTCGTTCTCCATTAAACCGTCTCCTCTGTCAATTCGACACAGTTTCCACGCATACTAAAAAAGCAATTCGTGAATAATTTTTGTCACGAGTTGTCTCGTCTCACCAGTTCCCATTCTCAAACAGAGTTAATTATTTATCGTTCATCTTATCAATCTTTCATCGTGTCAATTTGATATCAAAGTATAGATTAATTCGAGATTAATCAAACAATGTTAACTAATATAGCTCGATCTTATCGCGGGATTTCCAAAGAGGGTGTGTAGAAATTATCTGTCGTTGTATCATTGATTTTTCCTGTCGATCGTGTCGATCGTGTCGATCGTATTGAACTCGTCAGATAAGAAACAAACGTGTGCAACGTTATTCTTCGTGAAACTCGTTTCCACCGTTCCCCACAGCGCCGTGTTTTGCTTGTGTTTGCTCCGTCGACTTTGTAGGTGAGGCATGCAAAAACTTTCAGACAATGAGATCATCGGAAGAGACGAAGCCGGAGCATAATCAAAGGCAACGTGTTAATTAGCGAGGGAAGTGTAAAGTGGTTGTTCGGAATCGGTGGGAACAACTGGTGTATCGGTCTACGGTGAGCGCCACGTGTCTGGCAAACCGAGGAGGACCGATGTAACGTAGCGTAGTTAAATTACAGGGAACGCATTCACAGCTGGCCGTAGACACGAGCCTGAGGGTACCGGGCTTAGCCGTAATTGTTTAATGGGCTAATGAAATGATACACCCGCCGAATCTAAGCGCGCACAAAAAGCCAATTGTGCTTCGCCGACATTCCACGGTTGTCCTCTCCTCTCCTGGCTGTGGCCGGTGATCCCTCACCGATCAATCCACTGGAACACCTCGTGTTCGCGTACCAGCTCGCGATCGATTTATTCCTGCTTACGTGCGCGGAAATCCACTTCCATGGAACACGTACACATGATTTGCGGTTATTTGTTAGTTCCACCTCTTCATCGATTACATTTCTGATACCTGCTTGTAGACTTTCCTTTATCTATCTCAATAATTCAGAGATAACTGCAAATATCAATGCATAGAAACACGATAAAGAGAAGGATTCCTCCATCGAATGTTTATTGTTACACCGTGGTTACGTTTCTCCATGTTCTAAAACCCCGTGCAATGTACCATTCGTTAAGATCCGGCGTTGTAAAATAACGAAAATCCGGTTCTAAAATTCCGTATATTTTCAACCTGTCCGGTCAGCACGTCGTAGAAACCGTGGACACGGTGGAGAAATCCTCGGTGAAATGCAGTCCCTTCGCCTCGTGGGCATCGGATGCATCCCGCTGCGAGGGTTTAACGGGGACCGCTTACCTCTCCGCCATTCATGACGCAGTTCATTCTGCGAGGGTATCCTCGGAATGACCTGACTGTTGCAAACAGTCGTGGAAGTTACGATCGTACTGACTGTGGAGTTCGGCGAACGTGATTTGTGGTTCGTGCGAAAGGAATAAACGGAATTCCTTGCACTTCGCGGCTCTGGTGCATCGAAAAATCATTTTGGAAAATTTGTACGATAACCGTATATTTTAGTAGATTGAAAAACTGTAAATCGACCAGGAACTGCGTGGAAAATATCGTCGAGGGATCCTGCGAACTATGGTCCAAAGAAAAACCATGATCGTTATCCAAAGAAAACGAAGTATCAATTAAACACGAATGGATGAATGTTTTAACTAGAGCACACTGCAGTTCTCGTGTGCAATTAAGATTAATCAGTCTGGTAAACTTGATTCGGTTCGCATTTGAGTCACTCATCCAGTTCTATCCGGTTGCAAATCATTTTCATGCGCGCCTACCTTAATTCGCTCTGGCTTTCCATTCTCGGCGTGGTTTTATTCAAAGTTCGCGCCATCCGGTTTTTCCATAATGCGAGAAAAATCCGGGTTTCCTGTTTTAATGGAGAATTCGTGCGTAAGCGATCCGCTTGACTAGATCCGCGAAGGAACGGTACACTCGATGAAATAAATCATATTCTATTATAATTACGTACCGTTATCGTGAGTGATGCATAATTATACATCGATACCTGTATCCACATGTGTATAACACTGATGTATATGATGGGGCATCCGATCGTTTCTACATCGACACACACATGCAGTTTCTGTATGGATTATGCACTGGGAGCTTCGAAGGAAATTCTTCATATTAAAGTTATAGGATCAAAGTGTTATCATTCTATGTATAGTGTTCAAGGTTTCAAAGGATGACTAAAGTTGATAAAGCTTCTACTGTGCTAGGTATTGAACCAAAAGAAATTAATTTTTATTGTGATCCATTTGAGCAAAATAATTTTGATTATGATTTAAAAGATACGGGATAATCATGAATAATTTGTTGTAATTTCTTAATTATGGAATAACTGTGCGGATTGGACGAGGTGCCCCTAATTTTCAAGCCCTCCGCGACCCCATTCTTATATAACCGAAGTCGGTCTGGCCTCGTCGTGTAATTTTCTTTTTTGCCCGATCGCTTTTACTTACGTCGCGTCGTCGTCAGATATTCAATCTTGCGTGAAAGATTCTGCGGTTTTCGGCAGGATCGACCGATCGCGATGGCCGGCCCCCGTTCGCTTTTCTCGACCGCGTCCTGGACGTGAGAAAACGGTCAGTCTCGGACCCGACGAAGCTCACCCGAGAAAGCTACGGGGGCAACGACGAGCCGATCTCGAAGCACCGGGGGATCGGGATCGGCCAAGACCAAAGTTCAAAGACCCCCAGCTCGCATTAATCGGATCCCCGGGCGTCTTGAATCGCGGAGGATCCAACCTTTTCACGATCGAGCATTGAAGTTCAACAGTATATCGGCCTCGGCCGAGCCGTAATCCTAACAGAGACATTCACCGTCATGTTCGCCGTGAAATTCGGATCGTGCGAGTCTCAAGGAGCATGGTCACACCTCAAGGGTCACTAACAGGAAACGATCTTCGTTTCAATGGCCGACGAGCGTCTTCAATGTCGCCGAAGACAACAACCTAAAACGTACGAAAGGAACGGAGCTGCCGCCGCTTCTTTTCCCGTCGAACGCCGAGAAGAAACGTTCTGGAACGCTATCCAGTTCGCGGAAGATCTATAAAGATCTATGAGCCAGCGGACTAAGTGTCGCGACGTCTTTGTTCTCGGCGTCGGTGTCGGGAACGGCCGAAGACGCGATTTACCAAGCCGGATAATGGGCTCGAGGAATTTCTCGATTGGAAATCGGAAGGGGGTTAGGGTCGCGGGCTTTGTTCTTTTGCTTTTTAATCGGACCGTAATTTCTGAAATCTAAGGAGCAACTTTCTATTGCACGCCGAGCGAACAATGCGAGGCTCGCTGGACTGGAAATGCGCGATCAAAGTACGCACTGTCGGGAGTCGGGATCGCTTTAAGAGAATTTATTATTTTCGGTGAACAATGCCGATCCTTTTGCGGTTTTTGGAAATTTAATTTTGAAGTTCGCATGGATTTTTATTGCACTCGATTGCTTACAGCAGGTTCAATTCTGATGTCTCGCTTGCTAACAAATTCCTGAACATCGTTGAAAAATACATCAAACTGTACACAGATGTACCATTTTATAATTCGACGGTAGACAAGTCACAAACTCACCCTTGTTACAATTCTCGTTTACGAACGCCTTAAAAGACTTCAAGAAACGCGGCAAAAGCAAACAATCTTTTTCTGAAGCAACGCGTTCCGAGTCGATTAGAACTTTATTTAGCGACGAGCACCGATTGAATGCGTTCCAGTATGGAAACGGCGGAGCGAAGACGTCTCGTAGGAGGTCAAGGTGTTTGCCAGATTCGAAACAGACGCGGAAACAAGGATTCCTTTGACGACTCCGGGTCTGGAGAACGAGCTCCTTGAGACGGACTGGCTCGACCAATAATACGTATATAGGGACTTAACACCAGCAACACTCGGTGCGGTGCGCCTCGGGTGCGAAGTGAGCATAAGTGCGAGACGGTGGAGTTTAATTGAGGTTGATGAGGGGGGCGCTCGTATTGGCCCGGAATTCAATGCCGCGATGATGTTCCTTGCTTGTAGCAAGACGTTGTCTTGGACAGAATGCGTCAGAAAAATCGATGAACTCTTCTAATCCTCCAATGGCGATTCCGCACATGGACGCGTTACTTTCAAAGTGCAATTTTTGGAAATCCATTTCCCCTGCTGCCTCTTTCGGAGGCTGCTTCCAATCACAGAGGAGCACCAGACAACCCAAATTTGTTGAATTTTAGCTTATTTTTATAAATAAAATATTTCTATTTTATTCAATTCCATTCCGTTCGTTACGATTTCACTTGCCATGATGTTTTCCGAATACTGGAGATAAGTAACTCCTGAGTAAATTACAGGTGTCTTTGAAACACTTGCTGCTAACCATTCCATCACGTTTTCGTAGATAATACTTCGATGGAACAATTTAGATTAGTTTTCTGGGAATGGAACAGACGACGTTAATGATTAGTTTCTTACACAATAGAATCTCCAGTGGTACTTATTGTTAGAATTCTTTATTACGCTATTACGTTTCACGTGTAATTAATTCGATTCATAAAACGAACCATATATAACACGATAGAGACTGAAACTTGCGGCGTAACAAGTGCAAATGAAATTCCGCTGAAGACTTGCTGCTGGAAAATGCATTAAATTTTCAAAGCCCGTTAAAGACCCGTCCTCGGGCGAGGCGACCGAGGCAAGCGAGGCGGGGAGGCGGGCGAACGTCTAATTCGACAATTAAGCGGTCCACATTTAATAAACGTCGATCCAGATCTCGCGCATACGATCCAGCCGTGAAAAGCGGCCGTAGGAGAGAGCGACGTGACATCGAACCCGGTCCGTGTTTTCTAATGTGCCTTTCATGGCATTCCGCGCGGTCATTCTTTAAATGCCTGGCTTATGAGCGTGTATAGGTGCTTCTTATCAAGCATCGTTTTGTACGAGGCTCGTACGATAGTGACTCTTTGAATGGGAGCGTTCCAGCTGCTTCGACGATCGAGTCGCCAGCATCCTGTCCCAAGCGACGCTCAGTGTTTGCGCACGCACAAGGGAGCAACAAAGATTGCCGGGGCCGAGGCCGAGGAAGAGTCTTTCACGGATGCGAGATGCGAGCGAAACGGAATCGCGACGATGGCCTCGAAACGGACGAGCAGCAGTTGCGCGTAGGGAAAATACGGAGTCATTAGCGCGACTTCACGCCCCAATAAATTCGCTTATCCGACCGCTGATAGCAAGGGAGCGTGATCGGCGACGCGATCTCGCGAGAGGAGCGATGAGAAACGCCGAGTCTGCAACCCTTTCCGAACCTACCGGTCAGAAAATATTAATAGCGCGTTATCTCTACTGCCGAATGGACGATCGTCCTTTACCTTGGACCGTCCAGTTTCGCGGCAGTCGGTTCCAATTTAAGGAAGACGAAACTTTCATTCCCATCCTTTTAGTACGGGGGACCTAACTCCGCGCGGCATTCGTGGTTTCATTAAGATCTTATTGTCCAACGATAACAAGATTTTTATTAGCATTTACGAACAGTGAACGACGCGTCGGTCCAGTTACGAGGCGCTACGAACCGGAGTTATCGCGCAACAACCTGTTTAGTGGGTTCGTAAACGCTCGCCTCGTAAAACCGCGAGTACGACTCGTCTGCGGACGTTCTGGATGTTCGTTTTGGATGCGTCCTGGAGCCACGGCCGCCAACGATTTTCGGCCAGGCACCGACTCGTCGACGTCGACACCCCACCACATGGTACCAGGTTGCTCGCGTGTCGCGGTTGCGGACCAAGAACTGGCTACCCCTGCGCCAGGAGGAACGCTGCACGTTTCGCGACCATCCTCTGCTACCTTCGACATTCCTTCCCGTCCTGCACATCCCGTCCCGTCCCGTCTCGTCTCGTTCCGTCTCGTCCCCTGTTCCATTCAGGCATAATAACCGTGCAGTTTCCCAGCGCGTCTTCAATGGGCGAAGATTGCACGCTACGAGACCTCGACCCGGTCCTCCGCGGCCTCTTCCTCTACCCTGGCTCTTCGTTACTCCTCCTCCTTCTTCTTTCTTTACTCTTTATCGATCCCCCCTCCTTTCGAGTTTCTCCAACTTGTTCGAAACCGCTCCTGCTGCTCGGCTAGCTAGATCCAACTTCGACGTTTGCGCAAACTGTTGGCATTTCTTTTCATTTTCCGTGTCATTGGACTTTCTGTTCATTTTGTTTTTTGGAGATCTACTTGATTTCGTTATTTTTCCTGAACCGATTCTGCAATGTCTTGGCCAGTGCTCCGTTTCTTTAGAATCTACCTCTTAAATTTCGGATACGTATTCTTTTGGTTTTTAAATTTTGTCAAAACTGGGCGGAGTCAAAACTCTCCTCCGAGTTCGCTGCGGAATTTTGATATCGTCGCCCAGCCTTTCCTTTTCTCTTTCCAACGCTACCTTTCGTTCTACAGACTGATTATAGTTCTTTACGATCCTCCTTCTTTTAGAAGAGCTCTATTTCAGTGTAATGAAATTAAATCTTCCAGAGTTCGCCACACTCGGCATGAATAATACATGATTCACGATTAACTTGGGTCATCAACATCGTTTAGCTCCGGCTATGTTACCCTCCGTTATCGTCTTCTAAGTAAACAGACCATTACTTCTGTAATAAGGGTAAATTACAAATCGTGTTTCTTCAATCCATTAAAGTGCAAACGGTGACAAATCGTTAGATGTTATCCTAAACATTGAACTTCACGTTTATAATGAGCTAACGATGACTTCATAAGTCTGAGGTTCAATGTTGAACACAATATGTATCTCGTGCTTCGTCATCGTTTCGCACTTTGATAGATTGGAAGAACACATGATTTATTTTTTATCTTTGTTATAGAAACAATGGTTCGATTACTAAAGAAAATTTTATCAAGTAGCGGAAGACAAGAAAAGTACTTACCGAACCTCTGTTATCGAAACAATTAAATAATACATCTTTCGAAATTAAATGCATGGCTTAAGCCTCATACATTCTTGAGAATCAACTAGTCTTATACTTTTAAGTTTGATTATGGCGTGGATCACACGTGGATATGAAAATGGCGATCAATTAGTAATAAATATAGATTTTAATACAGTACAAGCAGATTACGGAAGTATAGCTATTTAAGTAATTATTAAACTATGTAAGCAATTTGCAAATGAAATAAGTAGATGGGATTTGAAGCAAGAGAAGAATTCAAAGAATCTGAAGCGGGACAATGGGAAAACGATCGCTAACTCCGAAACAGAAAATGATCGTATTCCACGCAGCCGCCGTGCAAAGGAAAATCCAACGGTGCTTAATTCTAGCAGAGCCGCGAGGGGTAATGTGCGCGCGAGGGAATCTCGTGCCCCTACCTTTTTCTCACGTGCGGTTCTAGCCAAGTCGTCACGCGAGTTAACGCGACATCCGATTCCCAGTGGAAAAATGGCATGTACGCGCAGCGTTACTATGCCGCGAAACGTTTCTTTATTTTCCGTTTCTTTTCTGCCGCTGCGTCGCGCCGGTTACGCCGATCCCACAAATCGGCGGGAGTCCGCTCCGGTAGCCGAGAGCGCGCGCCTCGGCCGAAGCCGCGGGAAAAGTTCCCCCGACAAGATCTCTCTCCACCATTTTCCCTGGCGGCTTTCGATTATTTGCAATTCAAAGCCGGGGTGTCATAGATCGTACCGCGCCGCTCGTTGCGTGCTAATGAAAATCAGTTGTCTCCTCGCTGGAAAAATGGCCTTTCACTTGCTAAGTGGAATTTTAGCGGCGATCGGGATCTACGTCGTTAAATATCTGATGCAAGCGTAATTGCGGTTACGTTTTTCTTGCGCGTCTTTATGCGTTTGTGTACACCAGAAATTACGAGCACGATCTTCGGGGAACTCGTGCTTCGTTTCTTCGTGATTCTTATTTTCTTTCGTATTTCTCGAGGTACAAATGTTGGCAGTTATTTAACCTATTGCTGACTATTTGGTGCGATGATCTTCACAAAAATGACTTGTTTAATCGAATCATGATAGCTTCTAAATGAAGAGTGCAAAATCTTATATCCTACGTTTTATATTTTATTCTCAATTAGTATGTAAAATGGTACGGACATCGGAAACTGCGTTTTTACTCAAAATTCAAATAGAAGTACAATGTTGGTATCGCCAATGAGCCTAGTATGTCAGGTAAAGATTTCGAAGTTAGCTAGTGATAGTTTGAAGGAGAAGAATTCGTCTGAAGACTCGCTCTTTCTTATCGTTCAGCGGTATCTCTCTCTTAAATACATATTAATAGCAGGTTATTAATAGCAAGTGTATTAATCTATTGGAAAATAACATATTTTCCACAAAATATCTCGCTTCGAAATTGTTATGAGACAAATTACATAAACGTTGACATCGGTGTCAAGCTTCTATTGACCATCCGAATCGATCAACAGCATAGATTTCCGCTTGCTAAATCAACGAAAACCGACAGCGAGTAAATTCAACGATTAATTGAACCTCTTGCGCTAGAAAATACAGATGAAGTAAATCCATTCAGGAGAAGATGACATAATCCTGAATTTATCTTAATCGCAAGGGTCCGACCAAGCAGAACCGTATGTTTCTCCAACACCATGTTCCCATTTCGAAGCGGCAATAAGCCTGAATCGGTTCGAGGCCATCGCGTCGTCGGTTCGCGGAAGCTCATTATTCGATAGTTATGATAACTGTATCGCGAGGAATCGGTATGTAATACGCGGGTTCCGCGTAAGACCCTTTGGCAGAGCGTAGTAGTAGTCGGAATGTTGCGCTTGTCGGTCAACAAAAGAGTGGTATTGCTTCGGCCATGTAAGGCGATGTTTTCCTGTCGTTGGCGACGAGCTCGTGTAAAATCGCGACCAAGGCTGGCTGGTACCGAAAGGATGAAGAACGAGCCACATCCGTCCGTCTCCGGCGTTCGACGGGGCTCGCAAGATGGCTCCCTGCTATACCAAATGTGGCAACCGGTCGCTAAGAAAACAGCCCAGATATGTCTCTCGGGACTCAACGCTCTGCTCCAAACCGGGACTCGATATCGCGAACTCTGTTCTCCCAGGCAGAGCCAGGCCAGGCCAGTCAGGCTGTCAGCCAGTCGCTAGCCGGGGTGAATGTCCAACCGTCGCGCGTCGTTGTCGTCGTCGTCTTCGCCGTCGACGTCGCCGTCGACCAGACTGGCCGAACAAGTGAACTCGAGAGATCCCATTCCTCCACGTCTTCGTCGCGTCCGTCTAACCTCCGGCTACACCACGATTGATACTAATCGATCGCGGTCACGCATCGGGAATACCTACTTATCGTTCGGAGAAAATTTATGAAGCGTCTGTGAAACGGGAGACCCGATACCAGGCAATTCGTGTGTTTCGTTCACCAACCCGAATACTGTACTTTCTCGTACGGTGCTCCAGTTTGGTAAACGAGACTGTAGAGGAATATATTTGAACGTACCAATTACCTAAACAATTTCGTAAAATTGAGGCACTTGGAAAATTCATGTATTGCAGATAATAATCAAATTGGGAAGATAGATGGATTTTATACCGTAATAGATTATTTGGATGCAACTAGATTTTCTTATGTGGCCCCGGCGTTGAGGGGTCAATTAAAATGTGATTTCCATCCTATCGGATGCAAGCGTTGCAACCCTATCGCGTTACAAACTTTAGATGCGATCGGGTTGAAACTCACGACACATTCAGATTACTACTACTGCTTCTGCATAGTCATTAATACGTTCTCTGCCGCTTGTACCATTTCATGACAATTTTAAAACCGAAGAATTAATTTTCACCAAGAGAATAGTCGACAATAATTTTGTTTAATTGTTAAAGTGTCAATTGCAACGTGTCAAGCAAGAAGGGTAAAGTAAATGTCGAGTTTGGCACAACATGGAAGCGCAAAGAGCCGCTGTACTTTGGAATGAAATTCGCAGAAGGTTCCAGAATGATACGATTAACGTAGCAGCGAGCTCTCTGAAAAGAACGCGCATATTCAGCGAGCATGTTCTCCGTCGGGTCGGAAGCACGCAAGGAAAGGTCCGTCACATGGCGTGTACTGTGGTTGAAATCGCACAGACCTCACTTCCTTTCTCGATCCCGGTGCACCGGCCAGTCTCTTTTGCACCTCCACCTCGCCACCAGGACACGGAGGGTACGCGGCTCGCATGATACGGCATGTGCACCGAGAAAATGGCGCATCCACTGGAGAAGAATGGGCATAAAGAAAATCTGGGCTGGGGCATTGTTGCCGGGATTCCAGAGGATCTCGGATGGTGTGGCGGCGGCGGCGGCGACGACGACGACGGCGGCCAGGCAGCCGAGACTGGGGGTCCCGGAGGGATGAAAGACACCGGAGGGTTAGGTTACCGGAGGGGGACCGGCACGCTCAGGTACCGCATTGTTGCGTCGCGTTGCGTATAGTCGCGCAGCAGCGCGCTGGTCCCTGGCAGGAGCGTACGAGCTCCACGCTACGCAATCGCGAAGGAGAAGGTGGAGAGGAGAGCCGAGAGAGTCGGAGGAGAGGCGAACCTGCGAGCCTGTTTGTAGGTGTAGGTGGCACTGAACTTGAGACGGGAACTCGCCTCCATGGGACACAAAAAAGGAGGAGGCCAAGACGACGGCATAGTTGTAGTTAGTTTGCATGCACCTTGCAGCCCGTGTTTAGAACCGACAGGACTCCTCGACCGACCAGAAAACGCTCTTAGAATGAAGGACCTATTCGAAGATCAACAATTTTGGATTCTGTAAGGAACAAAGGCGGTAGCGTCGTTAATTGTACGAAAAGAAAACAGTTGAGCGATTAGCCAAGGATCCAATATTAAGAGCTCGGTATCTGTCGCTCCTCTCGATAAAAAGCAGAAGAAACAATTCATCGATCTAGCATAACAAATACCTTACAATGTACTAGTCTCTTCTACTAAACGGAACAATCAATCTATGTCGACAATAAGCTACTTCAATATGCAGCTTTCGCTTACAAACACAGAGAATACTCAAGCTGCGAAAAAGACATGCAACACGCATCTCACAATCTGCAAACATCAGAGCACTGTCTAGTCGAGAGGAATTGTAGTTCTCGCAAAGGAGAATAGAAAAGAGCAATTCACGGAAATCTTTTGAATCGCGCGTAACATTCTGTTTAGGACCGATCGGACTTAGCCGATGCAATCTGTCGCGCATTGTTCCCCGGTCCTGGACAAAGTATCCGCAAGCAGCACGGAGAGATCTCGTCTCGTTATGGCTGTGTCAGAGTTTCGGCCACCCATGCGGCGTGCCGGTGCGCAACGCGCAGCGTGCAACTCGCAACGTGTGCGACGTGCGAGCTACGCGTTCGTCGGCCGCCGGCCGCCGGCGCGGCGCAGTGAAAGAACCACTATAGCTCGGCGAAGATATAACGTTACATTCTGGTAGCAGTTCTCGCTATGGGAACGCCACGGTGAGATGGTAGTGCGAGAAGAAGCGGCGGCCGGGCATCGCTCGCTTCTCGTTGAACACAATCGTGGTTAAAGAACACGGTGTTGGTTCAACCGAGGTGTACGCGCGAGGAATAAGATACTCCTCGGTTACGTTCCTAGAGGATAACTTTACCGTGAACGTCTCGGCTCCACCGTAAATACATGGGCTTACTGCGCACCGGGTGGACCATTTTTTTTATTATCGCCGCGAACATCTGGAGTCGTACTTCAAAAACATGCTTGAAAATTGCGTTTTGATGGCATTGGAGTATCAGATTTTTTATACTAACACCAGATAAAAAATGGAATGCATCGGATAAGGTTAAGCTAAATAGAAGCCATTAGTACGGAGTTAGCGTAAAAATCGCATTTTCACGGTCGTTGTCAAAAAAATGTAATTGCACTGAGCACTGGTGTCATTGCATGTCCGTCCGACAAACTTATACTGACCAAAGGGTACAAGTTTGTACGATTTGTGGTATTTTTATTTCAATATTCTCAACACAACATCTTGGCACGTAGCATTCAGCCATCTTGTCGAACAGCCAGCCAAGGTTGTCAGCCGTCTCTCAGGGTGACTTCTTTTTTCCCTTGACCCCTGAGCGAAAACGCAGCCGCACGCAAAGTTCGTTTCGCCAAGACACGCCGCGCTCTCATCCGCGCCGCACCGCAGGGGAGTAGGCGCGCTGTTCTCGCAAACTACCAAAAAAAAAGTCGGTTTGCCGGCCATGTGCGCACGGTTGGCGCACTTGGTAGCAGCGCCGTGTAGAAGCACATGTCGTGCTTCTTGCCGAGAATTTTTTCGCCCCGTTGTACAAGCTCGGTGACGCCTCCGCCGCGTTTTTAGCGCCGCGACCCCGCTAATACGGCTTGTGAACACCCGTGAAATTACCCCGAACTTGATTGCCGCTTGAAAATCGACCGTGTAACACCGTGACAAATTCCATGGCCATGGCTCCTGCAGCTCTTATGGCGACGCTGCGCGGTATGGTCATAGTCGACGGTTTGATAACGAAACATTGAAACACATGGTCGCTTCACAGTTATTTGAGTTTTAGGCCAGTTGGACCATTGGGACCGTATAAAATACCAGCTGGTCTCAGAAATTGGTAATCGCGTGTCCTTGTTTCTGGTCAGATCAGTTTTGTTCAAGTTACGAAGGTAGCATGCTTCGAAAATGTTCTGCATTTGAGAAGGGAATGAGCTGGAACGGTGGCGTTATGCGATAGATTAAAATTCCACGTGTAACATCTTATACGTTTGCAGTTGTATGATTTTTATGAGAAGTGTAGTTATAGCAGATAATCAGATGATCAAAGCAAAACTCGTGTCATTTTTTCTGTCATATTGCGTTCAATTACTCTGAGAATAGCCATACAGAGAATAAGCATATTATAGTTATCGACACAAATATTTTGAAATTTTTCCTAATCTTTATATTGAAAATCAAAAATTAATTATCCGTCATCTTGTATCTTTTCCCAAATAAATCCCAGAACAATACGTTTATCGAAATAAAGATTTAAGTATAATTTAAAGTAGAGTATATCCTATCGAGACAAGTAGCACGGTTCGGCGTGGAAGGGGCAAAGGCAGACCGAACCGATCTGGTTGATCGTGTAAATCAATCCAAGGTTTCCCCGCGGATCCCGTTATGGGAAAAGAAAGACACGCTGACATCCCGCGTCTTCCCGCGCTCTTTACAGTCTGTTTTTCTCCGACCATTCTTCCCTCGTCCTTCTTGATCCATCTTCGACGATATATAATTTCGTGCTCTTTTTGCTAGGGAATCTGCTCCGCCATCAGGCAACGGCCACTCCGAACTGGGGGGAAAAACCATAAGAGGGTCGGCTTGTGGTAGTCGGTTAAAAAACCCACTGAATTATTTAACTTGTCGCTAACATTTATCTCGACTGGAAATACCAACGACCAGATTATAGACTCGTTACTACCTCGGCTTCTTCATCTCGACAGCGTTGTTATCAGCATCGTTGATCTAGATTCCAGACGGTCAGAAATATCCGAGTATGACGGTGACTCGGTTTATGGTTAATTGTTCAGGGATTGTCAAGGATTTCACGGATGCTTTTTAAATAATTGTTTCTTTAATCTTTAGTTTCGTATAATAAATTCGTGGAGAGGTTATATGATCGAAGTTAATGCAATTCCTTAAAATTTAGTGATTTGGAAGATTAACAAGAGAAGCGAATAATATGATAAGTCTTTTAATGTATGAGCAAAATATTGTTACAAAAATGTATGTGTTCATTTACTTATAAAACATAGAATTTCATCACGATTTAGAGAAGAATCCAATTATGCTTAAGTATCGGTAAAATTTCTCTTTGAAGAACAACTTCGTCGACTTTCATCGAACAACTTATTATGGCACCGTACAAACGTTCGGATTTTTTTACTTTTGACCACTCCGAGCCACTCTGCATTATTCATAGAGCACTTCCAAGTTCGAAAAAACCTCGCGGAAGACAAAAGCGTTGATTGCAAAGAAACACGATCCAGCATCCCCTATTCAGCGGCACCGTCACTGGTTACACGCGTTCCAGTTTTCTCCTGTTTTTTTTCTCTCGAGAACTTTTGAATAGTAATTATTAGGGGTTCGCGGTCGAGTTCTCTGGTGTCCGAGAGACGTAATGAAAAGCGGGTGGGTGGAAGACGCGCAACGATCGACCTCCCCTGCCTATTATAGTTAGGAGACCATTCTTCCACCCTCGAAATTCTCGCTTGGCCCGCTCGCCCCGATCTCGATGACACGGAGATTTCTGCTCTGAGCGAAAGATAGGGCCACGGTCAATGCAATCTGCGCAGTATCGAGGCTGTTCTTTGTACGGGAGGGCCGAACAATGGGCCACTGGATGGCCCCGCGCCGCGCCAACAACTCGGTCCCGTGGAAAAAGGCGTACACAGTAGTACTAGACGGACCACTTCAAGTCAGAGCAACCGGATAGTGAATGCCGGCAAGCCAAACGGTTTGTTAGTCCACGTGAAAGATCTTTTTCAGCCTGGGCGCGGCACGACGCGGCACGACGCGGCTCTCTACTCGGCAAGGCGAGCGCGCGTTAATCGACTCTTTTTGGAAGCCTGTCCGCTGCACTACGGATGCAAATACGTCTGCGTTCACGAGCCGACGCTTCGGCTGATTATGCAGCGTATCGTAATCGATATTATCGACCTATGCTAATTTAATAATTAAATAAAGCGGATTTTTATGGAAAATGAGAATCGTTTGCATTAATAGTAGAGGACAGGAGGTGAATACAAATATGTGTATTTTCTTAATAAAGCTAGGAAGCTGAAAATAACGTAATAATTATTTCAAAGTATTTATATTATTTTTGTTGTTCTGAAAATCATTAAAAAATCCCTAATCTTGCAATCGTAAATTTTATTCGTAACTTACACAGATAAAGCATTCGTTTTACCACTTATGGATACTTGTGATTACAAGAAAACTGTGCAAAATAGAATTTCAATAAAAATATAAATCCCTCTACGGTAGTTTCCTTAAATAATGCAACAGTATTGCCAAATTCGTCGCAGTTCTGTATTTAATTTACACATGCCCGCCATAAGTGCGCACATAATCTACAGTCTAATTCCGATGGCGTAATGAATTACTTGGTGAATTATGCACACGAGAAGTGCAATAATCGCGATCGAATTCCTAGCAAGGATGTCCTCGTTCACCAACAAAAAAGCGTTCGGCGATTTTTGTTTCTCGACGGAGCGTTTTGCAACGAAGTTCGCGAGCAGATGCCCTTGCATGTTTTTGCGTTCGCTTATGGCTTCTCTCGCGCTTTCTTCGAACGGGTGATCTCGAGAGCAAGAGGTCTCGTAACATGCGCGTGTTTCTTTTCGAAAGAATCTCGCGCGCTTGTTCGCCCGATGGAACTCGACAAGTTCCCCGAAGCAGGTTCGCGCCGTGAAAGAGGAAGGGTAGATTGGAAAAGCAGCACGTAGGGCGTAGAGGATAAGGTATTCATGTATTCCGTTGCCTATCAGACGCGTTGACTAATAGCATTCGTCACTTTGATGTATCTAGACACCGAGAAACGAGATACGTGACAAAGTGACGCGCGTATCCAGCCGTTTTATTTAGCTTTCTGTAAACGCTGATGCATCTTCGAGCAGCTGCGATGCTTACAAAATTCGCTAGTCGCTGTTTCAGACAGTAGAAAGATTCGCATCGTTTGAAAATGGTTAATGCATTATCTTGAATGTATTTAAATTATTAAAGAAAGGCCATTATATTTAGTTTCCATTTATACTTATTATTTTCCTCTGTTTTCCTATGTTCTTTTAACCCTACAATTTGTTATTAAAATGTAAAAGTATAGTAGGAGAAATTTCTACGTTTTTGTATTATTATCATGGCATTGCATTGCATAAGTACCACAAACAATGCTTGATTAAAGGAATTATGCTAAACGATTAAAAGATGAATGGAACTCGATTCTTTTTAGTAAGTTACACAGAAGAATTTTTAATCCTCTGTTCAGAGATCATCCCCTAATACATATATATTCTAAAATATATATATATATATATATATATATATATATATGTGTGTGTTCTACGCAGATAAAGAAATAACTGTGACATTACCGAGTAGTTTATACACCGCACAGACAATTAATTAAACGACACGTGCGAATATATCTGAAGAAGCCAATACCAATCCATAGAACCACTCGCCATAAACGTACATTTACTCGGAATGCTTCCTCTTACCTGGCCGGTGTATAATGTTACCCACGTATGTAGCTGTTCGTCGGTTGTGCAGCGATTTCGCGAATAATTGCTCGCGCTGTGTGCGTGCCCGCGGACAGCGTTCGCTGTGTCCGCGCTAAGAGCCTGGTATTAACGTAAATAGGAAAACCGAGATCCCATCGTGCTGCCTCGGGACGATATTCGAATCCTACGATTGTCCGGTGTCTTCCTCCTGTTACGTGCGGTGTTACCTGTTCATCGTCGAGCTCCTAAGACGCGATTCCAATCGCGTAAAAATGATGCAAAAGCAAGATACATGTGAAAATGCTGCATTTTATTTCTCTATTGTATTGACCTGTCTTTGTTGGCCTTCGTTATAGTCTTGGGGTGTTTGTACATTTTTTAATAATAAATTTCTTAAACAAGTTGTTTTAATAAATTAATTAATTTGTTTGCACGTATCGACGAGCAGACGCAACATTTTCTCGAACGGTGGTTGCAGTCTGGAATGCAGCGAACGCCCAGCCCTCCGACCACACAGGTTTATTTTTTAATCGCGAGCAAGCGTTTACAATGAAACGGCGTTAGTTTGCACCTCCCAACGAAATGAATGGTGCACGCGGGTTGTACCTTTTGTGCCGGGGTTTGCGCCACCTGGGAAAAAGATATAATCGCGGTCCTGCAACCTTTGGCGCTTGAAGCTCGCGTCGGCTGGGGAAGTCGGTTCGTTAGCGAGTATATCAGTCTAATTTCTTGATCTATCAGGGAACGGGGGTATCGTAACGCGCGATTACTGATAGGCCGGATTTATGCCGCTCGAACAACACGCGGCGACGCGGCAGATATTCGTTTCACGGAAGCGAAAAATATTTTATCGTGAGTACAACTTGTCGTTCCTTTATCACGCTATCGCGGTAGCTACTGTGCCATTGTCTAGGGTCTAGTGTGCTTGATATTAAATTGACGGAAAGCAAGTTGTACAAATTGATTATCCAGACGCAACTCTCCTAAGAGAAGAACGTGATTTTGATTGCAAAAAGTTGTCGTATCACGTTCACCATTTTTGTGGTTGCCGGAGGTCTTCATCTTGTTAGGTTTCGGTGGCGAGCGAGGAATTCGGAGAATTTCTGAGACCCGATTCCAAGCATGGTCCTGAAGTCCTCAGAAATGCCAGCCCCGGACAGGCTGTAAGTGGCGATCTATCGATGCACAATCCAAACAAAGGGCGCGTACACAGTCAAAAAGGTTCGCAGCATCTTTGGGTGTCCTCTTCGTGGAAAAGCGGAGGGACGGGTGAAAAGGCACTTCAGTTTCGTAAATATTCGGACAGGTCTCGGGACCGGGTTAGGATAGGACAGTTTACAGAATTCTCTATCGTCGGGAGGTACCCTTCTGCTATGCTTCAGTTGATCCGAAGAATCCGTGGGTCTGGGTACAAATTGTTCCGCCATGATTCTTCTGGATTCTAGACGATTTCAAGCCTGGTACGACCGCGGGATATGTTTAGAATGGTCGTACATGCGTTTGTAATGATGTCACATTCACGGGAAGCATGCTCGTTCATTGACGACCGCGATTCATTGATCGGATCGTATTGATATATCAGCTTACCTGTTGCATATCTGTTCGGTATTGTTTAAAGTGTCGTTGAATCGCGCATTGACACGAGACACCATCTCTGTTCTTATTGAATACGTGCGACAGTAAACGATCGGGTTCCTGTGCTACGAAAATCTCCAATTATTGCTATTTCGATGGCGGTTCGATTACAAGCAATCGTTTTGCAGGAGTCGTCGATCGTCGTTGCCGGGAATTCTATGCAACTTGTTCATTCTACCCATATTTTCCATCATTATTGGCAACGATCTCAGACGTCTTTTAAAGCGTCCTTATTGCCAATAATTGATAAGATGTAATACAATAAATTATTGAAATTACAAATAAAATTTCAAAATTATCGAATGCGGTTCCAATACAATCTTTTAGCAAATTTCACGAGTTACAGTCGCAGTGACGATTTTGTAAATCGAATGCGAACATTATTCGTTTCTTCTATCGAGAGAAAACATGATTCTATTATTATCAATAATATACAAGAATAAATTCCATGAAGTATCTTCCAAGCATTTTTTAATGAAATTCATTCATCTTTATCAAATGTCTCATAAAAGACGAAACACAGATCGAAAATAAATGCTGAAAGATCAATTCCCACCGAGCCCACGCATCATAAAGCACCAGCGGAAAAACATCGTGTAAAATCCGTCTAGATTTAGATAACAGCCACTTCGCGCGTTAATTACCGGTATTCAAATCGGAGCAGAGTTTTCCAGCCGAATAAATTTTTCCCTGCGTCTCGAGCGCGGGGCTCGTTACGAAACGCGCGAGAGGCAGAAAAGGTCGCGGCGCGGCGCGGCGCGGCGACTCAAATTTCCCACGAGTCGGCACTCATTACCACCACCGCGGGCCAACAACACGTGTATATACTGTATACCCTTCCGTCTCTCGTGGCAACGAACCAGTATCGCTACTTTCCCTACGACCACACAGATATACAAATCAGCGAGAAATGGGGCCCTCGGGGGCCCTGTAAGTCCCCGGAGCTCGAAGGAATCGCGCGAGTGGCTGCCGCGCGCGATCGTGGGTGTCGAGCAGGTTGTTGTCGGATCTCGAGCCGAGCCGGCCCTTAAAAATTAGTCCCCTCTCGCAACGGGGTTCCTGGGCGAGGAGAAGAAAAAGCACCAGGTGCCCCCGTAGGAAACGCGCATGAATATCTAATAGAGAGAGCCGAAACCCGGAAGCGAGGCCTCCTCGTACGAGAGGAGCACGTCCTGTTCTAAGGATTTCGCCCCGTGGCTCCCTTCGTTTCACAGGCTCTCTCTGCCTTCGTTCCTTCGCGGCGTCCCATGGACACCGGCAGCTGGCCGGCCTTCGCTTCTTCTCGGTGTTTTAAGGAAACTTGTGACGCGTCCCGGAGTCTGAGAAAAACGCAAGCTGCCCGGCCTGCCCGGCCTGCCCGGCCTGCCCGACCGACTGCCTGCCGTCTTCGATTACTTCCTTGTCCTCGCGTGAGAGGCAGGACCCCGAAGATTCGTCTTACAATTAACAAGATCCCTGGACGGCTTCTGCTTGGCTGTCTTAGCTAACAGGACAGATTCATGGCTTCCTAAACACGCTTCCGGTGTTTCGGTAATCTTGTGGGCATAGCAGCTCCCGGATTAGAGCGATGTTGCGAGAATAATTTCACACTCTCGGACAGAAACGTAAATCAGAATGCTTACGACCATTTATCATTCCATCTACCAATCTTTTTCAGACGTATCTTCTAATTAGTACACCGTTTAGACACGTTGATTTTTTTATAGTTTTGAAGGAAACGTTTGATAATTTCGATTAATTGGCAGCAACTAGATGCTCAAATATCATTACAGTATAATGGATTGTTTCTCGACACCCACATAAACGTCATCCGTGTTTAGGAACTATGTTTCACCAGTTATCTGTATTGTATCTTTGTACAAATTCCCATGCTCAAGAATTATTTTAGAGAAATCTCGGAGAAAATTAATGTTCCTCAAGATTAATATCACAAAAAAGAACAACCTAATACGTGTAACAGCTTTGCTAATTGTTCATCGTCTGCTGAAGTGTCGCGTCATGTGATCCTTGTGCCAAAATATAGAATTACATGCAGGGGCGTTATTTTAACCCATCGTGTCCTGGTGACACTCTAACCCGAACTGTTCAGCCGCAATCGGAGACTATTAAATTTTGTCGACGAAGATTTGATATCAATATTTTATAGTTATTGCAAATGGAGGGTATTTTTATTTATAATATTGAGGACAATAACTTTCCCGTTCTTGATACTAAACGACATTTTATAACAAGACGATTCTTATGTTTCAAAGTGATTCTGAAAAAATGATCTCGAAATATTTTTTTGAAGAAACTAAATTCTACATTAATAAGTTACAGTATCAGACTGTATACGTTAAATTGAGTTTGATTTTGATTTTTACCAGTAGATTGTCTCATAAAAAGAAAGATAGGAAATTAAACTAATCAAAGTGTAAGAAAAAATCCGACTTTATATCGAATCAGATTAGATCACGTAAATCTGCCAGCACTCGCAAGTGCCACAGGATCAACAGCGAGATTTCGAAATCCAGAAGCTGGAAATACAAGCGACGTCACCTGATCCTGTCGCTAACTAATCGCAGATGTTCAGGATGTTCACTATGCTGCAAAAACATGATTTCCTGAAGAAAAATGGCGTCGGATCTCCGTGAAAGACGCGCCGCGCGCCGTTCGCCGCGCGGTCCATACGGCAAGTGTGTCAGGCAAGATCGATACTCCATCGGATAGTCGTGGCAGTGGCTGCACGGTGTCCGCCTTCACACGATTCATTGATAATGGAGGGAACCCGCGTTATCCCGAGGGTTTCCTTTTCCATTCGATTCCTTTCTGGAAGGCTTTTACCTGGGACGGTGCATCATCCCACGCTCGGCGACGAGCAGGTGATGACCCGGCGCGGCGCGGCAGATCTGTTCAGATCGCAGAATCCGAGAGATGCGCCCAACTTGCCTCGGGTTGTGCGTCCTGCATTCAGCCCGAGCCTCTCCAGTTGGTCTAGGTCAAGACACCCCCGATCCCAAGCTGCCGCTCGCATCTGCCGCGACCGCAACACCTGAGAGCATCGCGCATCCTCTTCGTTTTAACTTTGTAATTTGCCAGGCTGGTAAAAAACCGCTATCCATCGATCTCATCGTCGGCCGTTAATTAAATCGCGTCGATCTGTGTAACAGGCACTCCTCCCTTAGCCGCGTGAAATTGATTTAAACGAGCCAGCAGTCTTACCTTCCTCTAATTGGCTAACTTGATTAGCCGCACGGGTCGTGGCACCGACGCCAAACAAAACGGATAATTTATCGGCCGCAATTAATTAGGCGAGGGAATTACCGCGGACATACTTCCGTGAGCCTATCCGCTCGGAATCGATTCGAGAATTGTAAACGAGGTAGACACGCTGGCTGACACCTTCGGTGACCACCCACGGCTCCAGGAATCAGTCGTCGTAGACACTTCGCCACTGATAACCTCGGGCCGCCGCGCTGAGGCTCCGGCCTCAGGCTTCATCGGAGGTGGGCGATCCGGCATTCTAGAGGCAGATAACAAACCGCCGCGCTGTACCGCGCCGCGAGCACAACCAATAACCTGACTTTCTCAGCTGGGGCCTTTGTTTGTCGCGCATTAATCACCCGATCTCTGATCATGCATGGTGACTGTGGGTTAGGTGAGTGTCCCTGCTCGCCACCTCGTTTTGTGCTGCCGGCTGGCTGCACCGTTCACACGATTCAAATGCAATAAATATTCGATATATCCGAATTTTTAACACCGACTGCTTATCCATCAATATCAAGACGCGAGATAGCGACTATGAATGCTCTCTCAACCACGCATTTTACGGCGTTCAATCTATTGCCTACATTGAACGTATGACTGCATTCGTTCATTTTTGAATCAAGTAACCTCTCGAACGTGCTCTCTCATTGAATCGCAAGAAGAATACATTATCTTCTGGTATTTATTACACAAGAGCACAACGATGTAGAATTAAAATTATTCCTGCAATTTGTCGGTACATGATTCACTTTTGCAGACAAATTTTTATTGCGTATTCTTCGAAAAATGATTCTTAGCTCTACAACATTTAATTGCTCTGCTTACCAATGGAAGCGTATGATTTGTTTCTAACTAACTCGGGTGATCAGGGACGCGTTTACCAATCGGCCAGTGATCTTCTGAATTCATTTTATGCATTGCCAAACGCGTCGTCTATTTCCTTACCCTGCACGGTAAATGCTTCGTCTCCTAGATCTACTACGGCAATCAACGAAAATATGAAAGTTATGCATCTAGAACAGTTGCTAGAGGAGGAAACTGATTTCTCCTCGATCCGAAGAGAAGGCGAGAAGGTAAATCGGCAGGGAGGAGTCCTCGAGCAGACGAGGACACGGCGAATGTCGCTCGTAATTCTCTTTTAACGGCCTGGCAAGCCGGCAGCCTTGCGCGCAGACCTTCGCTCTCGGAGCAACAGGTGGACTGCAAATGAAAGCACGTTTATGTAGTCTCGTTTTGATCCGCTGCATAGCGAGCAAAGAATTCGGGCATAATGGAACGAATGAATAGAAAGCGTGCACATATTTCCTTGTCAAGCTTCGCAGCCGATGAAAGTGCAAAACCTTGTTTTGTAACAATTTGGCGAAAGTGTAGGCCGTTTCATTTCCAATCAATCCGTATCGTTCACATATTTTTCACTTTCGTATGGTTTATGGAGAAAGCATATTGGAGATCGATTTGCCAGGAGATAATTCTCATAGATCTATTACATCTGATACACGTACATTATTGGAATGGTTGCATATAATTTAACTATATCTTGTGACATAATTTTGTCTGCATATGCAGAGTAATTGCTCCACCGGAGGATTTTTCAGTCTTTGAAGTATTAATCATTTTTGTCGTTCAAAATACTTTAAACAGATCGCGATTCATTTATAGTGAAATACATTTGGGCGAATTGATCCTTAATGAGATACTAAAAATGTAAAAGAGTTAACATATTATCCAACATGACTTATCTTAACCACTTAGTTTCTTAATTAAATTACTTTGATTTTCAGAGAACCTTTTGGGTTGCTCCACGGCAATTAACGCGATAAACGACACAATGACTTCAAAATATACTAAACCAAGCAGCAAATGCCCGTAACTATCATCAACTGTGTAGCAGCCAAAGCTGTCTAAAAAATTAACGCAAGATGTAAAACGATCTTAAGCATTTTCACTCACGCAGCCAGATGCGTCAGATCTCCCCAGCTAATTAGCCTGGGTAAATTATGATGGCTAACGGCAATAAAATCGAAACGTTCCCACAGTTAGGAGTGTCTCGGAAGAATGGCGACCGATCGAAAGCCGGGCAAGGGAACCGGGCGGACCTAACGGAATCCGCGAGTGCCGGCGAAATACATACATATCTGGAATAACGTTCCATTTTCTATCGAGCCTCATCATCTCGAGCTCCATCTGCGATGGTGAAGAGACGCGACGGCAACAATGGCCGGGACTGTGCACGCGAAGTCGATTTCACTCGGGTATCTCCCGCGGCACAGGTTACAACGACAAGAAACTCTCGGTACAATGAACACGTTTCTCCGGCGTTGCAACCAGGGACAATCGATCGTTATCCTCCGAGCGTGTGGAGCGCAAGAACCACTCTGCTCGCGTATATAATTTCTTTTTCTCCGTCTTCTTGCTCGTCGAGATTCGAGGCGGCCGCGGTCGCGGACGCGGCGCGGACGAGGCCTGGTCGTGACCGCGACGGGAACCGTCACGAGAACTATAAAACGATCCCCTAAGCACGTCCTGATGCCATTTTCCGTTAGACGAGCAGCGAGATAGCCAGACGATCTTGGAGAATCCGGAGGTTATTTCGTGGGACGCCGACCGGGACTCGCGCAGCAACCTGGCTCAGGAATTTTGCCGATTTCGGGGAACCGAATCGAGATGGGCCTCATCGAATTTATGGGTCTTTTGGTACAACATGAGCCACAATGAACATGGTGGACTGATACTAGTGTAGTATTTTATTTACTTTTGCTGGAGGCGATAGCTGTGATCAAATTATTTTATTGCAAAATTTCCATGTGGTAATATTTTATCTAATGATTGAGAGTAGAATATGGATCTTTATGTACTTTATTATGATTATAATTTTCTGATATAAATGGTTACTCGATAAAAGTATTGAAAGAATTTGGTACTACTATTATGCTTTTTATAGTATATTATTTTTTTTCAGTTATCCATAAATTCTGTTTAATCATTAGTGAATTTATGAAAAAAATTTAGAAGATGAAAGACAAAGCGATAATGCCGATGGAAGAACTTATAGGAACTCTCGCATTAATGCTACTTTACTAAAATTATTGGGACAATAACTGCACATACATGCTTTCTATTTAATTTTATTAATTCTTTTATTTTTAAAAAGAAACTTGAGGAAATTAGTTTTCTTCAGTAACTATGTATTATTATTTGAGTGATCATGTGTCCCGACTTTGTGAACTCACGGTCCCTGTCGGAACGAACCCGACCTTCGCCGATCCTTCTTCTTCCTCTCTCCTTCTCTGTCCTCATCCCCCAAAATTATAAGGCAAGCGAGGAGGCAGCCTTTCATTTACTTTAATGCCGTTTCTCGGAGCCGTTTATCGTTTTTATTTGAGACAGAAGCGGAACGATATATGGGTAGGTCCTTATGAGAACGTATCACCCTTCTGTCATCGACGTATCACTCGCTATTTTATGGTCTTCGTGGTTTTCCCTTAACGAATTATTTCGTTTTAAATACCCTAACAAGAAATTATAGTTACAATTATATATTATAATTATATAACTCTGCGATTAATCCTTGCAACACGAAATACATTAAAATCGGCTCAATTATAACTTAGCTAATCAAACAATTTGAAGCAAAACTGGTACCAAAAATATTTTATATTTCATTCGAGACTTCGAGTTTAAATCGACGCACAGTATTGTCTGCAATCTGTCTCGCATTATGAAATCAAGATAAAATATAAACGCGTTTCTAAACAACTAAAATTCTCCATAACAATTTTACTCAATCTGTTGTTAGCAACACAATTTATTAGCAATTGTTACTCCTGGACAAAGGAACATTTGTCACTCCGTATGAAAACGAAGTTTCTCGAGGGCGTTCACTTGAAAAGTTGCTCTGTGCGCGCAGGCAAACGATGGGAATTCGAAGAAAGTGCCGAACCTTTAGAGAAGAGCGTGCCAGGTGGTTGGTCCCTTCTCCTCGGTTTCGGAACGAAGGAAACGCGGCGCAGTTTCCTTGGTAAGGTGCGGCACGGCGCGACGCGCAGACGGCGAACGATAAATTCGCTGCGTTTATGGACGCGCGCACAATGCAGACGAAATGCCACGGTTAACCATGCGTAACACCAATCAGTTACGGGTCACGCGCCTTTCTGGGGAACGACAAAGTTGACATGTGCAAACCACTGCGCCCCTTCTTCGCGCTCTATCCCAGTTTACTTTGTGTGACGGGCACCGCTTGTTCCTCTTTTTACCAGCTCTACTCTCCCTGAACAAACAGATAACGCTGGAAATAATTTATTTCCCTACAGAATCACGGCCAGGCTCTCACGTTTTTTTTTATTCCACACGCTTGTCAGTAGTCACTTAAGTCGGCAGTTATTCCACCGTTAACAGCTTCTAACGACGTTTGATTATGTGGGTACCACAAGTTCCCGGAATGCGAACGGTTGCCTAACCGTTTCCGAAAACTACGCCAAACTTTCAGTAGCATTTATTAGCGAGCTTAACGAATCTTGCGATGCCTGCGCGTTTTCGAAATTAATGCGTTCTTTTAACATTGCTTACTGCTTCATCGATATTCTTCTTATTCAATTCCATATTTAGCCATTTAATTCCTTTTCTCGATCAAGAAGTTTTCCATTTTTTCTTGCTTACTGGTTCATCAATGTTTTTCTTATTTAATTCCACATTTAACCATTTAATTCCCTTTCCTAATCATGAAGTTTTCCATTTTCGAATCGTCAATTTTGCAAAGCGAATTAATTCATAAATAAGCTTAGGAATCGAATTTGGAAAATGATCCTTTTTAATTACTATATGCGATATTTTTCTTGCGAGAACTATTCATGGGAATTAATGTGAAAAAAAGTGTAGAACGTTCTCACACAGACGCGAGCTTCCTACTTGGAACAGATAGAACTTGAATCGATAGAAAACGTGTGCCCTGGTGCACGATCAACTTTACGTGGAAACGGAGTAGACAATCGCGGGATAAAAAGTAGCTTCCGGATAAAGGCGTCGGAAAAATCCTTGAGAGCTGTCATGCAAACTACGGGTACACGTTCACGGGAAATGCCGGCGAGTACCGGTCGAAAGCCTCCATGGAAAAATGATTATCCCATTCCAAGGAAAGACCAATTAGCGTACCTGGATGCTATACCGCTTCGGCCGAGACGGAAGAACATTTTCCACAAAGAAGGAAACTACTCGTTGTTGCTTTTCCTAAGCCGCTCCTGCCGGCTCTTATAATCCTTTCATGGGCAAAATCGGTGGTTAGAAACTATGCAAATGCGATCTGCTGATTCTTATTTATTTTCCAGTTGCATTCCTTCGGTCTCGCGGTAAATTAGCTGAAATCACCGGTTAGGAAAACGGGATTAATTTGAGCCGGCTCGAACGAGCTCTTGTTCATGCTTAGCGGGATCATTCGAAAACTATGATTTCTGTTTTATTGTGATCACAAGTTATACTTTAAATATGTTTTAAAAATGCTGTTATATCAAAATAAAGACGTGGATATTTTATATAATATTTCTTACTTAGTTTAATTAGACTGCAAATGCAAGGAAATATATATATATATATATATACGAATATAAATTATAACAATTTTATTTGTGAGAGATGAGATGATTATTTGTAAGATTTCTCTTATTACAGTTTTCATAAATATTAGCGTGAAGGCAGGTATCTGTATAAAAATCTGATGACCATGAAAACAATAAAAGAAAATTTTGAACTTCCGTTTACGAAAATTGTGAAAGAAAATTTTAATAAGTCGAACAGGGCGACAATGTTCTAAAATGTTATATAACAGAACATTCTGGAAGTATCGACGATCGCCGACGAAAAAGCGTATTTTCAGCGGGAATCTCACACGGGTTGGGCTGTGTGCGTGTAAGAATGCACGCATGCACGCGGTCACATTTCGTGCGACGGCGGCGCGCGGGGAGCGGAGCGAGCCGGAGCGAGTCCGAAGCAACAGGCTGCTGCGATGAGAAGTCGGCCGAGCGCGTGCAACAGAACGAAAAAGAGAACCGCGTCCGTGTAAACGGAACGCGAAAGGCCAACAGAAAATTCTGAACACGCATCTCCGCCAAGGGAGGGCAGAATCGCCGGGCCCTGAAATCCAAGTCGGCGATCGCGTCGCCGTGGAAAAATGTCCATTAACGTCGACTTCGAGAAACGCACTGAAACTTACAATTGTGGAAGAACTTGAGATTTCGAAATCTACTTTCCCGATCACGCACTCATCGTTGATCCTAGATGATTTCCGGTTGGATCGGCGAAGGTGTCCGTTGGTTCATGAAGTCGATCATGAAGTCGATGATCATGGTCTTCTTGACACATGGCCAGGCGCCACCCATTTCTTGGCACATGTGCAACATACATCGACATCAAAGCCTCAGCCTTTCAATTCCCACGTCCCCGAAGCTTTCTCGCAAGGAAAAGAGCGGCTAACCTCGATCGGGAAAACGCCGATCAGGTGTAACGATATGTCCGTGTCGCGGCATAATTTTCCCCGCGGATCATCAAGGTTTGTGCTCGCAATAGTTAATCGCGATAACTAAATCAGGTAGCCGTGTTGAAAAATCATGTTTACCGACCTTACCCTCGAGAAGAAAGTGGATCAAGATTGCATACGTTAAGTAAGGCAGTAAAACATGTTAAATTACTGTGGAAGCTATTAAAAGACGGACATTGATAATGTTAGATTAGAAACTTGCGTTAATTCCACGGATTAGTTATCGCGTCGACGTCCTCCGATGAAGTCTCGGTTGAAAACTGTGTAAATGATTTAATCGCCGGATGAATGACATTCGTTTATTTTTACTAAATAACGATTCGAAATGATCTAGCTACAAAATACGAGACAGCAGAATAAAACTACCAGCCTAAGTCAGACGCAAGGAAAAGACATGCGTAGAGATAAAGCAATGAACAGATTCGGGATAATTGGTTTCCGTCGCCTAGTTTACAATGGTTAAAACGGTATATCTGGTTGAAAAGTGCAGCTCGACGTTTCTGTAATATTCACCGTGCATGAACGTCGCCGAATTTCAAAGGTACGGAGGACAGAATTGCGGTTGTGGAGGCAAGCGCACGGGGGACGAGACACGAGACAACAGTAATCAAAGCGAGGTGTCAGAAAACCGCAACCGAGCCGGGTCGCTGAAGATGCGTGCAGATAATTGCGGCGTCAAAATAATGCGAAACAGTTCTGAATGCAACGGAAATACGTGCAACGATTTCGGCAACTGGACACGTTTCGTTCGTCTGCGTATTAAACTCGAAGCGGAAGCGAGAACTCGCGACGGAGACGTGCGCGGCCCTGTAACGGAATTTTCTTGTTTCTCGTTCAGTTGAGAACCGACCGGTTGCCGCTAGTTCACCTGAAGGGACCGCGCACCTAATCCGTCCAACCTGCTGCTGGACAGATTTACGACTGTACCGAGCAATTATCAAAGGCGATCGCCACATTTCAAACGCTTTTCCAGTCCTTTGTCAGTGATATGTGACTCCAAACAGGAATCAAATTTTTGCTGCTCGATCTTCTCAACGTTTTAAGCGCGTAGAATCTACAGACTATTCACAGCACATGTAACAAACTTAACCTGAGGATTTTTATGCGAATTACAAGTGAACTTGCAAACGGATGTTCTATTAAAAATTTTATCAGAATCGGAATAAAGTAGACACTCGTAAAATTGTGCTCACTTATGTTACCAAGTCTTAAATTGTTGAATACGTATAATGTATTTAAAACGTTGCTACAAAGTATAAAGCAATAACTTCGTATCTGATACATTCAATTAAATGATGCAATATAAACTATGTATATTCACGTAGTGTGGTTTACTTTTTTCTCGGTTAATTATTTCGAAGGATCAGCCGTGCAGTAAATGCGCGAGCACAATTTGTTCCCAACATTAGTAAACCGAGCCCCTCGGCTAAATGCTTAAGGTGGGACGATAATTAACCGGGAATGCCTATCATTTTGAGGAGTATCTCCGTATTCTCCGTGGAATGGTTAATGAAGGGAAAATATGTGGCGTGTGAAACCGTCGTGCGCAGCGTCGCGTCGACGTTGCGTCGGTGCGCCGAAGTTCACGTGGACGTGGAAGTCGATTTAAGCGGTGTACGCGAATCCATTAAGCTCGCGTTACACGTTGATTGTCATGCGCGAGACGCCTTTAGTCGGTACACGACCCACGCACTCTTTACGCATACTTAACGAGGACAGGTACATATTATGGGCCAAACTATAGCGACGAAATTAATGACACGGTGTTACGAGGGGCGACGCGTACCCGTACGCGAGAACACGGTTTTCTTTTTAGTAAAACGCCAATCAAAGACGATCGTCATTATTCCGTTTGGCGCGCGATTACACGGTGCAGCGAGGGTGGTGGTTATGCATTTGCGACGATCATGCTGTCACGAGCAGGGGCGCCGATCTTTTAGAAACAGAAAGATATAATTTGTTGCTGTTTGCAATTTTGTGTAAATGATACGATAAACTGTACGATAATAGATCAATTGGAATTCAATTTTTGTACGATTTTAGAGAACCGTAAGGTAATCTATTCATTAGTCGTTCCATGATCTTGCGAATTTTATTTTGCGAAACTTTATCGATTTGATTAACCCTTAGATCTTGAATGGCGTCTCTGAGGCGGCAATGAAAATTGTTGTATCATTTCCAAAATAATTTTGACATTATTAAAGACCCTTCTATTTAAAAGATTGTTAAAAGCGTAACAGTTTTATGATTCACTAGACTCAATTTCATAAGTTGTACTAAGTTATATAAAATGGAAATGCAGCTGGTTAAAATAGCTATTTTAGATTTAGGCTTAAAGTAGCCTGGAGTGCAAAGGGTTAAATGTTAATTCGCTAGTCGTATGGTGTATTTTTCACTCTATCTCACATTACCTTTCTTAAAAAAAGATATAACTATTAAAAATTTAACACAGCTCATTTACGATTGTATCATTCAGTTTCACGAGATCAAATAATGATCATTTGAACTTGAGTTTTTGTAGCTTCAGTACTTACTCATTCAACGGCTCACTCCACACTCAAATCTATTAATTTCTGTCCACGATTTTTCAAATTTCGCGCGATCATGGGCGTGATAATCAAAAGATATATCGGACGTAGGACAGCAGTACCCCGCGATTTGGTACATAACAAGATTATCCAACCAATTATCGCATTAATGAACCGGCAAGGTTTCGGAGAAGAGTCGGCGGCTTTCCGAGGAATCGTTATATAAAATGATCGTTCACCGATTCCACCGGCCATTACAAGTTATTAATTGACGAGCATCGTAATTGATGAGGCTCGCGGGCTCGTGGGCAGAGCTATTATATTCCCGAGTATTTCTCAATCGACGCTCGGTCAATAACGATTCCGTCTGCCACCCGTGATCCAACAAAACCTCCTCCTGTCTGCCGATGCATCTGATGCGCCGGCTAATTAATTCCACTGTTCCCCATTAAGTCGTCGATTTGCCCTGTGATATTGGCCGATCTCGGCGCGCAAAAACCGTGAGTCTGTCTGCGTCTCGATCCTGGTACAATCCTGTCCATAAACACCAACATAAACAAAGAAACAGTATTTGACGAACACTGTGAAAGATGCGTCAATATTTAAAATATTGTTCATTCGTTCTACACATTTTCATCCCTTCTTTCTTGCTAAAACGTGTTCCATTTATTTCGAGTACCTCTGACCTGCGAATCTATTAACCCTTTCGACTCCAAGCCATTTTAACTGTAATCCTAAAATAACTTTTCTGACATAGAAAATTTCCATTTTATATGCCAAATTGTATTTTAGGCATATGAAATTGAATCTTGTAACTCACGCAACAATTTTTAATAATTTTTGAAATCAAATTCTTCATAATATAAAAATTATTTTGGAACGTGCTGTAACAATTTTAGTGGTCCCCCAGAGTCACCACCCGAGTGCAATAGGTTACTTTTACCAATTTGGTTCGAATCAATGCTACAAATAAAAACGTTCGACGTTTTAATTAACTTTTGATAATTGCTGGCCAGTGCGCATGCATGTGTTCCCTAGTCGCGCCAACTACGAAGCATGACCAGCACATAGCGTTCAATTCGGTTCTTTTTCTGCTGGTGCCGGGCAAACGCGCGAGTCTCTCGCCTCGCCTCGCCTCGCCTCGCCCCGAGAGTTCATTAAGCACACGTGTTGCACGCTATAATTTGCAGATTGAACCACTGCCGTTGCTGCATCGCGCGCTGCCATGCCGTTTAGCTTTAACGCTCGCACTCGCACCGCGGCCAACTTGTTATCGATGGACATAATTGCGCGGCCCGTTCCGAGAGCATTCCGGCCGGCGTTTCCGCGGCCGAATCGGAACGATTCGATGCAACCCGTCCTGTGTCGATGCATTTTCACTCTTACCGATTGCATAAGACACGCGCGGGAGCCGTGCAACACGATTTCTACGTAATTTCGACGTTGCCTTTGTTCGTTTCAGCAACGACGCCGATTGAAGTATGCATTATTCACATCGTAACAGAACGTCGACGTGCGCGACCATTTTCATGAATGAAGCCGGGTTAGGCGGCGGGACGATTCTGATTGCACAAGTTGCATCCTGGAAGCGTCCATTATCCTTCGATTAGCGGCGGAGTATGCGAAAGTTTGCCGACGAAATGTTTTTCTGCGCGGCTCTCGCGAAACGGCTGAAAATCGGGAACTGCGACACTCGATGACTCAACATCGGTGCTGACTAAAACGGGAAAATATGGTAGAAGTCGTGTCTTATGTTTATATTATTCTTATATTTAAAATTCGTGGAATTTGAAATTCTTAACCCCTTGCACTATAATAACGAGTCAGACTCGTGGCGAAGATTTTATGCAAGCTCTACCAAATACGAATATTATTAATTCTTCTTCTACGTCGAAATAAAAATAAATTCTTCTATTATAAAAGTGTAGAAACGAAGGTAAATAAAGACGATATAAGAAAAAAATAGTCTGATCTTATTAGGAAAATGATTAAGTACGAATAACTGCTAATCGTCACAGTATGAAGAAAGCGATAGGGCAAGAGGTAAAGTAGAAAGACACCCGATGCATTTCACCGAATGCAATTATTTCAGGCAGTATCCACGCCGCATAGAAATAAAATTTCCCGACATTCGGCGTCCACGGTCTTCGTGCAGGTTATCCAGAGGATATCGCGTGTCACTGGCTGGAAGGGTCGCTTATTAAAACCGTGCTAGCCGCAGAAAAATCAAGTCGGACTCTTAGCCGAAACCTGTTATTAAGAGCAATCCTCGATACATAAACGACGGCAATTTAGCCGCGCAATCGCACGGATTTCAGCTAATTATTTCCTTACACGTTGGCCCCCGTTATCTTCTATATTCTGAACGTTGCAGTTTGCGGAGCATAACCGAGCACCGGTATTAATTCAATAGTCGTCCTTACTCGCGAGCAACTGACCGCGGCCGCGGCCCGGCGTTGGTCGTTAATTAAGGAAATATCTTAATTACCATTCAGAAACCCATGAGTGGGGCCCATATCGGTCGAGCGGGAACATGTCTCTCGCTCCGACTCGCCTCGCGAGCATGCGGGCACTTTGTCATTCATTGCTCTCGTAAATCCATATTTCTCACACCGACCCGAGAGCCTTTTACTTATACGCCGCGCCGGTCAGTCGACGGACCTTTGATCGCTTTACAAATAAACACCTGGAACCCGGAAACTTGCGCTAGTTCACGTTTTCTTCAACGGAATAATACGCAGCCTCCTTTGCGGTGCGAATCGTTTGCGATGCACTCTCTAGATCAAAATATTTCGATATTCTTTTCTCGATAAATCGAGCTAATTTAGGGATAGTTAGGATTAATAGTTCGCAGATTTTATACATTTACGATTAAAATCGTTGGGAGAAGTATAGACTGTACGAAGACATTTGAACGAAAGAAATATATTTTTATTTCACTTGCGTGTAATACAATTTACTTGCAATATTTTTAGTTTGTATAAATATTCACAATTTAATCATTAGAATATTATTTATAGCCAGCACAGTCGTTTACAGTTCAAAATAATACAATTTCTCTGTATGTATTTCCTAATAAGAAAAGGAAATTTATATTAATCATACGTCTATATTTAATGTGTAGAAAATGGATGCTCGTTAGCAAAAGTTGACGGTAACTTTTACTTTACTATGAGATATTATTTCATTGAAAATCGTCATCACTATTCGAGCGCACCACATGTTCCTAATCGAGCCTGCTTGCTCAAATTAGTAGCGAATGAACTCCGATCCCATAAAAACGTCCCTAGCATCGTTCGTTCGAGGATCCAACCACAAGGAATTATAGCAACAGCGAATCATCGCGTAGAGGATGAATAAAAATTTCCATTTACAATAAAATATAATCTCCTGTTTCCGTTCTGCAATCATTAAGGAAGCTCGTCGAAGACGAGATCGTTCGTAGGTTACGAGATCCGATTGCGAGTTCGCGATCGATCGGCGGTTCTGCAAGTGAATTTTGTTGTTCGATCGCTTCGAGTCCGATCGGTAACAGTAAGAATCGTTAGCATGCTATAACATAAATGCTGCAGAGTTTCTCGAGGAAGCTAAAACAAATCGGTCTATCGCGAGGGAGCGAGGAACGGATTATTTCGTAGTCGTGTGGTTAGGCGAGCCGCTTCCCCGGGATTCTTTCATTCCTGATTGTTTTCCATTGACGATAAAAGCCGCGCGGCACAGATTACACGCACGCTTTATGCGATTCTTCCCGGGGAGATAAAAGTGCTCGTTTCCGCGATGATGTTCCACGAGATATTATCCCGAGTATGTCCAGCTTGTCCTTCGGAATGTTCTCACTGGTCGACCCATTCAAACCGGCGAACGTGCTTAAGAAATCCCACTGAATCGCGGATCTATTTGCAAACGTTCTTGCCGAGATCTCTTTCAGGAACGACAAGCCAATTGGCCGGTAATTAATCACCGAAGGATTTTGTCTGGAAACGAGTTGTTTGATTTATGCAACCGTAGATGGGAGGATTGGCTACGACTGTGACCGCACCGCGGATTTTGCGCACTTACGACGACGAATACCTTTAAACGTTTCTGACAATAGCATGATCCGTGTTTCTAGCGAAGGAAGACGCGGACGTCGCGCGAGTCGTGTACTAATCAGTCTTTCTTACAGACACTAAATCTACCGATCTCTGAAGCTAACTATAGTGTATGTTCGAATTAAGAAATTTATTTCATCTGTAAAAGAATTATTTTAACCATTTCAAATACTTTAGCGTTGAAACATGAATTTTTCGTGGAAAATGTTAACTGCGTTCTCGTGAATTCATAAAATCTCTTGAGAAATTCAAATCTTCAACTTTAATGGAACCAATGAATAGCGTTAATTAAAACCAGGCACCGCTGCAGATGGCAATGGCAAAACAATGAAGTCAGACTTCCCGGAAATTGTTAACATCCGATTACGATGCATCTCGCGGTTGCTATGAATCAGGTCGCTCTGAATATTTATCCCGCGCGCGATGTTTCTGGAGCTGCGAGAACGATGCCAACAAGACGAAACTATTCAATATCATTCATAACAAGCATCTAAATCCCGCCTAAATAATGTATGATCCGACCCTCGTAAAACACGGTTGTTAAATCTCTGAAATATGTGCCGGTGCATTATGCGAGTTCGGGTTATACGAAGCTTGTGCGTTGCGTGGAGATAAGACTTGCATTCTGTAAGATCGCGGGTGAAAATGATGTGGCGACTAAGAAATTGTAAAACGGGGAGACCGGCGACGAGCAATTTACGGATTTCGAAGCCAATCGTCCACCGGAGCATGCAAATGAGATTGGCCATTCGTACGCAGTCCGCTACATCATCATTCGCGAAATCCTGTCCCGACATACGTCGCCACGGCGAAAAAAGTCGCGAACAGCGCCGGATAAAATATTCTATTAGCTGCGAACAGTGTTTTCGAATGCACCCGTGGTTTACGAGACAACCGGGTTGTTTATGCCCAGAAATTGATGTCACCTCCTCCGTCCCGCGCAGGAAGCCGACGCTCCTCGCGATCATGCGAGGTCCCCGCGGCACACGATCGCGTCGCAGCCGTCCCGGGTTTTTTCTCGAAATCGACGACGAAGGCGACACACGTTTGAACGTTCACAGTCTCCATTTCAGGAATACGCGATGCGGGATACTTAATATTCCCGCGGGCTCCTGGAAACACACGCTGCTTCGAACCGTGCGTGCACGCAAGCGGACGTGTCGGGATCAAGAAACGATCGGTTGGCAGGCGGAGCGATCGGAATTCCGAGAAAATAACAACCGTGTCCGTCTTTCTCCGCGCTCCGGACCCCAGAGGATATTTCTTCTTTTTCACCGTGCGATTCTGAAACGCCGCGGTTGTCCTCTCGCAAACGCCGAGGCAACCGGCATGGCACCGTGGCTCGCGAGGCTGCGAGAACAAATAATCGTGGAATTCGCTCGCCCCGATATGCCGCCTTCTGTTTTCACCGTTCGTCCCTGACGTTCGATAAAAGTCTTCGGATCGAGGTGACGAAATTATCGGAGCATAAATCGGTTCTGTCGCGCGCGCGAACGACAATAAATGATCGATGGATTGCTGCGTTCTTCGCGGCTCGCGCGCGCGTGCTCTCGTCGGACGCAATCGACGACCGTTTCGATCGCATGCCACAAATAGACTTGAAGAATTTTTATGAATTAGGAATTCCGCAATCGCGAGTCAAGACACCGATTAACAGGATTTTTGTCGCCCGATTTGCGCTCTTGCAAGCGTGTGACGGGAATTCGAACTGCGATACATATTTATCTCGTGTTAACCATTTTCGTTCCGTGTTCTCCTTTTTATGGTACATTTTTCAAACATTTTCTAGCTCAATCGTTTTCCAATATGAAACTTCACGACTTACGTAGAGCAGTTGAGAAATACTATAATCGTTCCTATAGACCATGTTATTGCGACATTAATTACGAGACATATATCAGGAAATTCCATCACTCGACGATTAATTTATCAATTATGGATTCGTTGTGTCGAAGTCTAGAAATACGTCAGAAAGTATGGGTTCCAACTTGCTCGTTATTTCACCAATAATTCAATTATATAATATAATATATAATATTTAATTAATTATAATTCTATAATTATACCAAATTGCTGTTTTACCAGTGCAGAAGCTATTTTTTCATTGCATAGGATCTATGATTGGACTGCATAGATCTATGAAATGCGGATGATTTGATCGGCGAAGCAGGTGGTCGAAGAACGGCGCTCTCGTCCCAATAGTCCGTGCAGGATAGACGGTCCAATCAGAGATTTTATTTAATGGTCAGTTAATTGCGTACGACGTTTCTGTTTCGCCAAGGCTGTCAGGGTTTCAGTGCACCGCGATTGATATCTTTCTGCTGTGCCGCTGCGGTTCTTCCTTTCTTTTTGCGTGCTGCCAGTCGTTCTGGCTCGCCCACGCTTCGAATATAACCTGTACACATGTAAACCGACCGGTTAACCACGACAGCGTTGCTCAGCGAGGAAGGGAATCGTACGTTTCTTGTTGTTATATCTGCCGAACCCGGCGTACCTGTGAGCTCCTCGGCCATGAATGGTTGCACGACAGACGAGAAATTAGAGTTAGAGGACTCCGAGGTACCATTCCCGGCGCCATTCCGTGCTCGTGGCCAATATTCTCCAATCAAGTCGCTGAAAACTCCGATTCCTCGGCTCGATTAATGAAATAAACCGTTCCCGAGATAACCATCCGCCGTAGCAACTTTAATTATAAAAGAGATGTTATACCGAAATGGACGCAGCTTCGGAATAAGATCACTTCACGTTGATTACAATGTATTGCCGCTAGATTGCTTTTATGCAAATTCTTACTTTCGCGATTGATCCTGTCGATAAATGCAGTGAGAATGTTCCCCTTTAACCAAGGATAAGATTTAATTAATTATGTAAAGGTGAGATTAGAAATGCCAGTAGAAATGTTATTATTTTTTATATAGCTGTGGTTTCATGCATTTTACGAATGCATAAGATACCGCAGTCGACAGATAAGAAATAACAGGCATCTTATATTTGGATATTTCATTAAAGTAGTTAAAGATATTTGAACGTCGTTCGATTTTTATAAGAGAAGCACAATTAATTCCATTATTTAATTTACATTTCAACGAGTATACGATCTTATAATTCTTTGTGTAAAATTTATTTTTGATCTTCGATTATCAAGAAAATCTCTCTGAGATTCCATTCTTATTCAACGATTAACAAATCTCGAATACTTCCAAGTATTTCTAATAGGAGATTTATCGGACGTCAAGGCGGCTTCGAACGAGCGTTTAGCGCAGCAAAAGCATTGCGCGAAGGGATTTTTGCAGCAGAAAATACGAGCGTATCGAAGACTAATGGCAGCATACTACACATACGCGAAACCACTTGCCGCGTCCGCTCCACTTCCAGCAGAATTGAAGTGAAAGTCTTCGAAGCCGTTCTCAGATCATTCAGTCTCCTACAGGATACAGATGTTTGAAACCCTTTGGCCATGATCGCGCCAACACTGAATGAAGCGAGCGCGGGACGACGTTTCACGTGTCACGCGATCGCCTCCTACCTGAACACCGTCGACACGCTCCGAGACCAGAAAAAAATATCGGGCTCTTCTAAACGTTTCCTCTTCGAGTGAAAAAAGGGGTTATTCCCCATTTCGTTTAGTTGCTGAAATTGTAGGGTACTCGCCTGTCTGTACGTGAAACATGGCGGCGCCGTGCCATTCGGAAAGTGATTTATAGACCTGACCATCCTACAACAACTCTTTTTATGTCGTACAATAACTTAGGATCACTTACAGTTGACTTAGGATCGTTTACAGTTGCGTTCGACAATTTTCTAAAATATATTTTTTAAGGTATTTAGACCTATTAGCTGTGTTTTTCCCATTGTATCTCATTTAACTCGCTATACTTTGCAAGAAGAGAAATACTCTGTACATTAGGAAATACTGAAAATGACATAATGGAGATTATAGGCTGTATAATTAAAATCTAATGGGACATACATAACTAACGGGAAATCCTCTGTTAGAAGCTCGTCGATCCTCCTCCGTCAAAACACTGGCAAACCTGAAAAGCAACGTTCGCCTCGTTAACGTGCCACGCTACGCTCCTCGGAACTGTTCTCCGTGGATTTTAATTGTCTCCCTTTGGAACAGTAACCATGTATTCTCGCGGACACGCGTTATAATCGTCCCAAGCAGCCGCAATCTCGACCTTGGATTAACGATCTCCGTGGAGCGAGGAATCGTGTCGCGAACAGCGAAAACGGTGACTCAAATGCAAATCAAACACCGCGGCTAGCGAATAACAGTGTAGCTTGAAAAATGTCGGAGAAACTTACATTGTTTTCAACAAGTAGACTTGCATTCTCGGCTGTAATCGTTACTTGATAGTTTTAGTTTAGAATTCTGCAGGGAGCTTTGAATATGTGAACGAGTTAGTATGTTTTTAAAAAATATGTAATATAATAGGATGTAGTAGTATAGTAGTATCTAATAATATAGTAACACATGGTAGTATTTAATATATGCTTGAAGTATGGAATAACTTAAATTTTTCTAATTGCCTGAGTTTTAATGAATAAAAATCAAATTTATTCAGCATCGCATAAGTAATCGATTTTCCAATGTTGTCTCAGCTAAGAAACTGATTATTTCCAAACAATAAATTAATAACATTTATAATTATTATAATATAGTATTTATAATTACTATAACATAATATTGCTTCTCGCGAAAAACGATAAAAATAAATAGGAACTTTTCCGACGCGATTCTCAAAAGCTTCCGAAATGTATGTATTGTTGTCGCGCATCGTTCTTTCCGGAAAAGTAATCGGTCGCCGGTGAGTTCGCGGAACAAACGGACATCGCTCGTCCAGTTCGGCCTAAATCGCTCGAGGTGTGCCAGTGCCAGGTAATAAGCAGAGGCACCGGGAGAGCAGAGTCACGCTGAGCCGGCCGAGCTTTTACTGGGAACAGTTTGATCGCGTTCCGTTAGGGTTAGGGGAGAGCCCATTAGGCTCGGGCCTTCTTTCGCCTTGTAAAAACTGTTTTACAAGGCACGAGCTGCCGGCCAGCCTTACGTAACAACATCCTCTCTTGCGATACTCGGACTCGGTGTGTATTAGAGGTGCACCATGTCGAGCAGCTGCGAACAGGTTCCGCAAAGAATTCGTGGCCGCTTCCAGCGCCATTCCTCCGGTTTCTGCGGTCGATTTCCGGCGAACGAGCGGAAGTCGCAGAGATCCATTGGAAAATAAGTATCCCGATCACCGTGCAAAGTGTTTTCGGGACTTTATTTTGGAGCGGGTCAACCACCGTACAGAAAACGTAGCGTACACTTTGCAGCGTCTTTTAATAACAGCAAGCGACACTGTTTATCAATTTTCAGAATTTTCTTCAATTTTTTCTGCTTGAACCATGAAAGTTCCGCGTACGATTCTTACATAGAATATTCTGCGGACTTTCCGAGGTACGGCGATATAGTTTTTGATAACATTATCGGCTCCGAAATATTTTTAAACTATTATTGATACTGTGACTGTTTCAAGCATAGAAATTCCGATAAAAGTCAATATTATAGTTATGAATCTATCAATCTCTGTGAACAATTTTGTGAAAGCTCAAAATTGCGACACTCGCAATTCTCATATTTTTCCACGGATCAGGTATTTTCAATTGCGGCATTTAGAGGGAAAATGGTGAAATGGTTAACGAACCGTGACCGCGATCGTCTCGTAAACTCGCTTATTGGTGATTAGCAAAGCTCGCGAGTGGTTGACGTTAATAAACGGCCGATAATTTTCTGAAAAAAAGAAGCGAGACACCGGCACGCATAATCGAGCCGACTAGTTACCAGGTGTCCTGTGAAAGCACCGCGCCTGTTGCGAGACATTGTCCAAGGATACTTAAATCAGTCGCGAATCGAAGTCCACGCAATCGGATCGGTCGCGGCAACGCGTCGTCGCCTTTTTTCTTTCCCGGACCCCGCAATTAGCATAAAAGCTGCGCTAGACACGTTGGCCACTTGATCGCCGATTGCGAAATGTGTTTGTTGTGCGATCGAGATAGTTGCGTGTCCGTTTTATCTTATCGCGGCCGGATTAACATATTTCCGTTTTTTAACTCGTTACCGTTCGAATATGCGCTGCGATTAGAAATCTGCTCGGCCGTTTTACAGGAACGATTCGGTTTATAATCGCTGCGCACGAACAATAGCGGAAGTTCAGGAAAGTTGTTCAAATGGACAGATAAATATTAACACTTTCTAAAAATTGTCGGTCCATAATCAGGAAGATAAAGGTTGCGCACTTGTGTATAGAAAGTCGTTATCTCTGTGCCCGTAATTTATTCGACATCGCCGAGAACATTTCTGTATGTTTATAGATTCGCGTGACAACAAATTAACAGCTTGCTTTTCCTTTGCTTTCAGGTAAGAGAAGCCTAAATTGCGGACCAATTTGTGTCTCGAAACGAGGGGAGAAAGATCGTGTAAGTTGAAGCATGTACTAACAATACTGTTCTTTCGAAACACGCGTCAAAATCGATTCACATTCATCGGCCCGTCTCTCGCATTCTCTTTTTATCCTTTCCGTTCCCTTCGCGGAGACGTCTTTGTATGCCAGAATCGTACGCTGGCAGATTCTTGGCGAAGAATTTAGACGATTCCGTGAATCTCGCGACGCGTTACTTTCGGCGATCGACTTTTTTTCTTCCAATCGTTGCGCGGGATCTCCGCCACTGATTGACAGCAGTTTACCTTGCGACAGCGAATGCATTCTTCGACGGTTTCTCTTATTTCGACCGGTTCGCATTGTACGCTCGATCATTTTCGGATTGGTAAGACGTTTACTCTGAGAAACGCATTCTTCTCGATCCAGAGAGAAACGTGTCTCTCGCAAAATAACCGATATTTCGTTATCCAACGATTTACGAAATTTTCTGCAACGCTAATTTATTTATGATTACTAAATTATACTCTTATGCAGTAACGAGTATGTACAATATGAACGAACAAAAGAAGCAGAAAAGTGAAACTTCGTTTCTATTCTTGTATCACTTCTTAATCTTGTTCGATTTAATCATTTATTTAACGATTTCTATTTACTTTGTATTTGTTGGCTCACAGTTTTACCTTTTAACGCAACTAGAAACCTATTGTTTGTTTTTTCGCTGTCGCATTTTTGATGATCGAGGCAGTTGTAATCGCACGAGCTACACGTACCAAAACACCAGGCCGTTCCGACGATCTTATCGTTGTAAATATGATTCCGGGTCGAAATAAGCCTTGAATTTCGCTAAACAGAGTTATCAAACCCGCCGAGACGAATTTAATGATTACCCGATCCTTCTGGGAATTAATACTATCAACTATTTACGCATGAGATTTTTATTCGATAAGTTGTGATACCGGGTTCATCGAGTATGTAACTTAATCGGAATCGTCCACGAATGTGAAGTGTATATGATAGTACATCATGATGTGTAATAAATATTTTCATGGACATTTATAGCGAGGATCAAAAATTAGCGCACGTTTTTAAATTGATGTAACTTTTTTAAAAATTGGTCCAAAGGTCTTGAATTTTTTTGGAAATGTTAAAAGGACTAGTACAGTATACAATGACTGAAATACTTCTTTTTTAATTTGACTATTACTTGGAATAAAAAATATGTAAAGAAACTGTTGCTTCTTCAGTTTTTTTTATCTGAGCCTATAATAAAAATTTCACGCGTAAAAATCACCTCTTTTTGGTTGAAATTCGTGGAAAACTGTGATTTTCGCGATCTTTAATTATTTACGGCATCTGTCAATATCAACCGATTTTAATGAAATTTTCAGCTAGCATATAAATTACCAACGAGTAGCAAATGCATTTTTTTATATCTTTATTACAGGCTCTAGATAAAGCAGTGAAAAAACCATAGTATTTTAATTGAAGCCTCTCTCGATAAATAAACATCGCAAAGCTGCTCGATAAATTTTAATATTCAACATAAAAAATTTGTTATATGTTCGACGAGTCCGTGTGCATTTGAATTAATAAGGGAACGCGTAAAAATGGGGAATATTGGAAGAATAATATTAAGGTTGCAATTTTCGTGGCTGTGCAACGCGCGGACGAGCCATTTAACGATGTAACCAGTGATGCGAGCCTGGAAAAAGTATGAGCCGTAATTCAAACCAGATGTGCCGTGAACCGCGACTTTATGTGTATACATTCGACGCGGTGTGAATCGACGGAAAAGAAGAAATGTAAAGATAGCGACGCGTATGCGAGATGCACCGAGAATCGATTAAACAAAGGGAGATGGACGCCCAGCTGCGTAACAAGTGAAATATACAGTGGTCATTCTCATCGAAATTGACTCAGATTCACGCTAAATGATATCGTTGTTCGATACAATCTGTTCTCTTTCGATGACTAAAATAATTAATAAATTAAACAAGGCACAATACCTGCCTTACATTCTAAAAAAGAATAAAATTTTCAGCAAAATTCTCTCTGAAATTATGACTATCAATTTACTAATCAAAACTAAAAAAAAAAATAAAATTATCTAAATTACTATTTTATATTTAATTACTATTTTATAAGTCTTTTAGAAAATAAATCCTAAAGTCGCGTTCTTGCAGCACTAAAGATCAGTTCAGAAATAACGATTGAGAGACCACCAGGTGTGAAGTCATGAATAATGCAGTTACTGCGAGTTTCCTGGTGCACCGAGTTAATATTGCTAACTCTCGCAACATTGTTGGATTATCGAAGACAAAGTTATAATGCATTAATTTCGAATCGCTGATTCGCCGTAGTTCTGTCCGCGGTTCCAGGAACGATTGTTATTCGATATAGCGAATAGGCATGTTAGATTATGCTTTCGCGGACTCTGCAAATTCTGTCGCGTTGTAGGCAAGCCGGGAAACACCTGCTGCTTGCTGCACCAGCGAAACGAAGAATCTGCTATCACTGCTCTTTCGATTCTGATCCGACGCGACGAAAATCCACTTCTCTCGCGTGCACCGGTGAACAGTCAAATATTAACGCTGTATTCTTGGAAAAGAAATAATGTAACGCAATTTTAACTTGACCGATCTTTTATTCAATGCTCGTACATTTGTACTGCTCTAATCGTAGCAAAATTTTTCACAGCGAATCGTTGAATATTTTACAAAGTTCTCGTCGAGTCATCGATGTTTCCCAAACATCCTTCGTTTACAGAGCTTCGAGACAATCGAGTTTACAGTATCGACCGGCATCGACCCGGCGGACTCGTAAAACACGATTCTGGTGACGAGGTAGCCAGTTGGAACCGTGAATTCCACGATATTTCCGTCATTAATAAACATAAAACCGTGACCCGGCCTCTCGCTTTCGCCGGAATTAATTAGAACGGCCCGTCGAAATTGTGTGTGTGTGTGTGTGTGTGTGCCGGGGGATCGAAATATCGGCGGGGGACACGATAGAGAACGCCGTTCGGAGCGATTTCCACCGACTTGGCATTTCTCAACGTTACCGCGGCTATCACGGTGAAAATATCGAATCGACAGTGCCGACCACAAGCAGCGGCCACAATTCGCCTACGGACAAGTCAAACGAACACCGTGGCACTCGTAATTCGATACGCGATACGCAGCCAGTGTCGCGTCGAATTTAGTCTGATCGGCTGATAACCGATCGGACAGTTTAACTGAAACAGGGTTCGCCGGTAATCGATTTGTTCCTCGTATTTCTCGCCGCGGTATTTCTCGCAAAACCGATATAAGAACGCATCGCAATTTTATTGCCGTACGCGCTGACGCTTCGCCCGCCGCAATGGCGATTTCTTTGGCAACTATACTATGTAATTATCCTCTGCTTGGAGCCGTTAACTCTTTGCTCTCGAGCGGCGACTTTGTGGCACCACTGAAATTGTTCTCTCACACGTTCCAAGATCATTTTTATACCAACAAAATTTAGGTTTAACCCTTTACGGTCGGAGCCATTTTAACTTGAGATCCAAAATATTTTTCCAAACTTATAGCGTTTCCATTTTAACACATCTTGCGCGGGCACTTTGTCGCCAGAGTCTTACCGTGTAGCGGGCGATTTTTTTGCAGTTGGGACGCAAAATTCCTTCTGCATAAGATAACTGTAGTTTTGAAACATTAGGGTCTTTTGATAAAAGTTTCAGTTTCTGTGTTAAAAACAATTTCTTTATTCCCTTTAAAAAAATAAAAACAACTTGTCAGAAATTAAAAACTAAGAAAATCAATAATAACGACTTTAGTCGCTTCCCGCGCAAGATGTGTTAAGTAACCTGGTGCGTTTTGCACATTATAGAATTTATATTTGCGACTCTTGCAATACTTAACAGGTTCTTAACAATTTTTTGTACGTAAGTAAATTTGATAAAAATAAGTTTGAAACGTGGCATGATAATTTTCAGCGGCGCCTTAGAGGCGCCATCCGACCGCAAAGGGTTAAAAAATTGTTAAATAGTGGAACTGTTGGTACGAGTCACAAGAATCAATTTTGTATGCACGAAAGTGCACTTTGTTACATAGAATCGAAATACTATGTGAGCTAGAGAAATTATTTCAGATTTACAGTTAAAATGGCTTCGAGTGCAAAAGGTTAAGATCGTTGTCTTGATGGCTAGGCGACTGTCAAAACACGGCAATCGTTCGGTTAATGGCGACGACTGACCTGGAACTTCGGAACGATGTTACGATTAGGATTTTCACCGTAAGCTTGGAAAATGTAGCTAGGTATTTGAGACAAGATAGATTTTGTTCAGATTTCTGTATCCTGTAGAAAGTAGACCAAAGATTGTTCTCTTTTATTCGAGCACATAATTATTCGCTTGGTTGAGGCTTCTAGTTAAAATATTACTGAAAATGTTGCCCTATTTGGCTCTGTCCTTTGCGTTTCTATTATAAAATTAAAATATTCGTGAATCTGATAAAATTCTGTAAAATGTAATCTCTTTATAGCGTATAGAAAATTCAGGAAAATATTTTTGCAAATATTATAACAAAATTAAAAGAAATGTGAATCTGATAAAATTCTATAAAATGTATTCACTTTATAGTGCATAGAAAATTAAGAAAAATATTCACAAGTCGCATACTAGTAATAAAAGAGTAAACTTCGGGATCGTTGAAAATTCTCCAAAGACATGAACATTGTTCAAAATAAATGTTTCAATGTTCGTTAGAAAGCGCGATAGTATTTTCAGAAATATAACAGAGCATCAAACTTTCTTTTTATTAATTCCCAGGAGCCTGTCGCGTCACCCTCGAGATTTCCTGGGGTGAAACGGCTACATAGGGTCGTCGTCGCTTCGCATCCCTTCGGCCTGTCTGCAATGTGCAGAAAAGTACAGTACAGTGCTGACGCAGCCGAACTTCCGATCGGCGCGTGCGGATAATCGACCGGAAATCTTATCGCCCATTTCGATCAAGGGGGGGAAGAGATGCGCGTGAAAAGGGTTAAAGGGTTGTCGATCCATCCTGCTTCCGAGACTACTCGTCTGCCTGAGCCTCGTCCTCGTCGCTTCCACGGCAGGAAATTGTCATCCGATACCTTCCATCAAAAAGATCGAGCTCCCAAATCTTTCTATGGGAGGAATATTATCCGTTTAATTTTCCCATTGAATTTTCCTACGCGAGAAATGTCATTTATTACACATTTCCCTTAGTGATCGCTAAATCTGGTTCAAATTCTCTCGACAGAGGTTTCTTTATATTAATATTTGCCTTGATAATTGCTTCTATTTTGTTTAACCCCTTGCCGTACTTTAACGAGCTGGACTCGCGATGGAGATTTATAACACTAAGTTGTTAGGTATGAATATTCATCTGTTCCTTTAAGCAAGAATTAAATATCATTCTCTTGTTAGCAATATTTATATATTAAAGTAGATGTAAGCAAGTGTAATAAATATAAAATTATTATCACTATAATATTCATAAGAGATTTGCCATTATAATAACCATAAGGGGTTTCTTGCAATCATTTTTACGAGGAGATCTGTTAAAATAAGACTAGTACCTATAAATATCCAGAACGTACGACACACAAGAGAATTGTTACGCTTCAGACTGCATCCATGCACAAAGTGTTTAACCCCTTGCACTATAATAACGAGTCAGACTCGTGACACAGATTTCATGCAAGATCTACTAAATATCAACATTACTAATTTCTTCCACATCGAAATAAAGATAAATTCTTATCAAAGTCTAGAAAGAAAAGTACATAAAGACAATAAGAGAAGCGAAAACAGTCTGGTCCTATTGTTAAAAATATTAAGGACAAATAAGTGCTAATCAATGCAACGCGAAAGGTAGAATAGTGCAAGGTTATGTCTAAAGTCTCGAATATTCCGTCAGCGTCCAATGGAACCCTAATGAAAGCAGACGTGGCGTAAAAATGGCGAGGACGATTATAAAAGGGGTGGCAAGCACACCTAGGTGCAGAGCTTCCGAATGTCGCAGCGGCGCCTGCCATGGGAATGGGATGAAAATGTGATCCGACACCGTCGTCTCGATGAACGGCCGAACGGGTGCCCTTATGGTAGCTGTTTAGAGTGGCGCAACCTCTTCGGCCGCTGCGACGCTTAGCTTTTTTTTCGCTCATTGCTATGCCGAAGACAGCGAGGGGAGAGCACGCCCACTTTCGTAGCCAAGCGAACCTGCCTCGCGCACCAGACCAGACAGGACCGGACCAGATGAACAGATGGTCCTCGAACCATCGAGTTTCGCTGTATCGCGGTCGGGTCCCTGCGAAGAGGGACGAGGAAGCGAAAGGAAACGCAGACCCGGCTCCACCTCTTTGGAAAATCAAATTCGCGAGGGAAAACGCGGCCCCTTTTCGGAAAGCCGCGCCTCGGTGCGCCTCTTCTTGTTCTTCTTCCTACTCACCTGCCCCTCCATCATCCTACCTTCTCATCCTCCTCCTCTTCTTCTTCATCCGCTCGGCACCCCCCTGGTTGATTCGACGCATCTGCGCGATGCTTTCTCTGGCTCCCGGATTTTGGAGCACGCAATCGAGAAAGGTGTAGAATGTCTTTTGCCACCGAGAATTTTAATAGCGAGACTCCTCCTTTTTCGGTACCGGATTACCGGACAGAGTGGACAGAGTGCTGTCGCTTCAACGATATTCTGCAATCTAGGGATGGCTTCATCAAACAGATTTCAGCTGGGAATAATTTTACAGAATTTTTCTGGCGTCGATCGCTGTTTGTAATTTGACTTATGTGTAGCTTTTGGAAGAACCGATTTTGAGAGTATCAACTGGTATTTAATATAGTTTGTCAATGCTAGCGTAATAATATACTGTAAAATCTCATAAATAAGCCGATGTAGTTTATATTGAATTAAATTATATTAAATTAAATTTTAAAAATCAAATAACACTATTTTAAATCGTAGAAACGTAATCATTAGGTCACACAGTGTGTAACCTTTATCACTCAAAGAATTCACTATCTCTGTAACAAATTGCACCGAAGTCTCGTGCTTCCATCCTTGCAGAGCCAATAGATTTCGCGAAGGCGAGAAACAATCGTAAAGATGTAATCTCAATTGTAACAGAATTCTTTCTGCCATAAACGAATACAGGAGCCGCGAGTGATGCTTGTTTGCCCGTAGGGATAAGAATAAATTGCTCTACGGTACGCGGAATCGCTTCGGACAGACAAATCACTTGCATCGTGTTCTCGGCGAGATTGTCGCGTATTCGATGAAGGCTGAAGCTAACGGGTATTGGCGGCGATCATCTGCCGAGACAACTGGGTCGGTCCTGAGAACGTTTCACGCTTGTACACATTGGCCCCCGTATAAGACACGGGGAATTAATATGCATAATTTGTTGGAACAATGGCGAGAACGAGCCTCGCTCTCGAAAGCGGGGTCGTGAACGAAACGAGCGCCAGCTATAACGTGGAAACAACGAAAAGAACAGGCCTACATGCCGCGACGCGACTAGCCGCACTAACGGAGAAATACTCCGCCATTCAGCTCCTGTCCGATCGCGATCCAAGGAATCAACAATTGCCGACGATGACACCTGGACATCTCCGCGGCCGACTCGGAATTCGCGCGTTCCACGATAACCGAGATCTGTACGACCGCCGGTGGTATTTCGTTACGGTGTCTATTCGATAATCATAGTGTCAGTTTCGTTCGAATACGCTCGGGCTGCGACTGTTATCTCAAAGTATTCGCATTACTGTTGATCGACGCACGGAATTCTAGTTATTAACTCTTTAAGACCACAGCGCCGGAACTCTTAATTAGATGATCTTAAAAAAAAAACCTGATTGCGGATAGCGTATTAAGGTTAATTTGCCATATTTATGCTGCCGCGTACTTATCTATGCAGGCTGCTAGGCGTTCCCATGAGATTGCTCAACCGCATTTTCATTTTCTAACAGTGTTATCGCCAGACCGCGGGTATTTCCGAGATATTTTAATTTCCCGCATTAATTACGAGAAACAGGATTCGACGAATGTCAATATTATTTATCTCGAAAATTTATCTTAACCCCTTGCGTTGTGATTTCTTTTAGAACAGCGTTGATTAGCAATTCTCGGTTATTAATAAGTTCTCAGAACAGTCGAACTATGTTTCGTAGTTAATGTTTACTCTTTTCAATTCGGCATTAATCACATAATAGTACTAATTGAGTCTGCTCTCAGCCATCAAAGTTATTTATTTATTCTTTACTTCTTTTATTTTTACATAAAATTAAAACATATTATTGTATCATATATATCTAAATTTTAACAAGGGATTAATCCATTTTGTTTCTCCTTTTCAATCTTGCATGTATGTACTACTGTACATCGAATTAAAATTAATTTCGACCAGCGCGACACTTATGTACAAACTTAATACACCCGCGAAGGGTTAATAATAATTCTACTGTCATATATTAATAATAACTCTACTGCTATAACAATGTCATATTTCAGAATAGTATAATAAAATTCAGAATAACAGAATAAAATAAGAAAATTGTGTATTTAATTATCGTATGCGCAAGGATTTCGTCCATCGTCGCGGCGTGCGCTTCCAGATTCCAGAGCGTCCGCCATGTTGATTAAATGCGCTTTCATAGAGCCGCGGGCTCTCCGCGCCGTTGCTAATTTCCACGGAGTTAACTATGAATGAAATTGCCAGTTTATCAATGAAACTTTGAGCTGATAAAGAGTGATTCTTTGCATTCGTTTGCGCACGCACGCTCGCACGCACGCACGCACGCAACGCGGCTCCAATTTTGCCCGGAGCCGACTCGTTTTCGACACGCTTCGTTTGCCGCGCAATGGAAAACGCGTTTTATCGTGTTTCACCGGCCGCTCGTGGCAATAACAAACCGTAGTTGAACATTTTGTGTCGGCCGTCCGAGAAATTCGTACATCGGAGCAGAACCTGCACATTTTTCACCTTCGTGCGGCGCATGGACCTTTCTTGGGAATGCCGGTGCTTTTGCCAAACTTCATTTCTGCCGGTAATTCTGGAATCTGTTATTAATATTTCTCGTTTGTTTGAATTACCTATACTTTCTTTCAATTATTTAGAAAATATTATGAGAGATTTATAATTGCACGCGTAGTTGTATTAAAACGCTTTAACCCTCTATAACTCAATGTAACTTTTATGTCATATACTGGTCTATCATGTTTTTTAATTTGACTTAATGGTTAGCCAGAATTTGACAAAAGTATTCTGTTCTGTTGTTTTTCTTTTATAATAGAAGAGGTCGTGCATTGTTAGTCCCAATTCTTGCTTCACGCTTTGGGCTAAGTTAAGCTATTCTTAAATAGTAAATTCTTTGTTAATTGCATGATTGTGCAGTTCAATATTTTTGATTACGATTCACATAAATCTGATACACTCGTATTAAAAATTCTTGCCATAAAGACTCAAAGATCTAATCAGATATCCAACGATGAAGAGTTCTCATAGCAAACGAATTTTTTGACATAAAAATGTTCAAACGAAAATTCGCAGCCAACCAAAATTGTCGCAAACGAGGACAGGTGATTTCGAGCCCTATTCGAATCCGATGACTAACCCGACATTGCATATTCGAGGCGACGCAGATAGAGTTAACCCGCTTCGAGTGACCATATCTTATCCACCGGCGCGACGGGCACGATCGCCGCTTTATGAACCGAAGACAATGAGGTCGCCATGTTTTTCTTATGTCCTCGCATGACGACCGAAACGACTCTGAAACTCTTGCGCGGTGTACATGTTCGTCGTATGTCTTCCTTCTACTGGTACGCCCTCATCCGTGACGCCCTACCTTCGCTCCCATAAACGTAAGACCCGCGGTGGTTCACGTTGCTCTTCCCTCCAGCCAAATGATTTACAAACAACAATTAGGCTCACGCTGGGAACCGGCATTATGCAGATAAAATATTAAAATCGGAGACGGGAGTCAGACAAGTGAATCGAATTAATGTTAGCGGTGCAGCTTCACTTTTTTTATGGGAACATGGAAATTTAACGACGCCGCTGCACTTGCCTTTATAGCGATGGTGTTTATGAGAGATCTGCTTTGGAGAGTTTATATGAGACTCGTTAACCATTAATAATCTATTTATTTCTCGCTTTCGTGATTCCTTAATTTGTTTTTAGCAATCACAGGAAACGTTTTGGAGTGCTCGGCCGATAAAGTAGATCGATTATCGATGGAGCACAATGTTGATAAGGTAGATACACAGTCGGCAAGTTAGAAATCTGTTGGGCGTTGGTAGTGTAGCTACTGTTGGCAAAGAAGAAATCTTTTCACCAGTGAATCAGATCTCTTTAGTGGGTTCTCAAGGCATTGTATAGAGGGCTGATGAAGTTATGCTAGGAACTACTTTATCCATTGAGAGAATTTTTTAAATTTCTATTTAAGCGTGGTGTATTATTACCATTGTATGTACACAGCTACATGAATGACGTATAGTCCGATCAATAATTTATTTTTCGAATTTAGCAATTTTATAACATTCCTTCATTGCCGGAAAAAATATATTTCTATAGACAATATGTCTGTTATAAATTAACTATATGTAGCTATTTTAACCAATTATAAAGGGCATATTCGATTAAGATGGTCAAAACTGCGCCTAGAGGTTTCTCAATGAGTCATACACCGTTCGATAGCTGACCAATAAAAACTCATCTGTGCGAAATTTTAACCCCGTAACTTGTTCGTGAGGGTAGTTACAGGGTAAATTAGATTTCGCGGTTTTCCGGCATTTTTCCACCTTAAGCGGCTTCCTAAAATTTTGAAAAAAATATGGCTTATTATGGACATTAAGCCGCATGTTATAGAACTTTTTCAGATTTTTCAGTTGCAAGCTGTGATTATCAAAAATGAAAAACCCCCAAAAAATCGGAAAAGATGAAGATTTCTCACTTTTATATTATATTCAACACTTTTATATTAATTTCCTGATAAGGTACTATCACGGCTCGTGTACTCAATTTTTCTCAGATTTTTTGCTAACCTGCAATATTGTCAAAAAAAATGAAAACCCAATGTGTCGAAGATTTTTTCTGTCAGAAAGAAGCTACTACTTGTCTAGTTTACCGCGAGTGTGGATTAAGTAATTTTAAACGTTATTGCATCAAAACAAATAATTTGTTAACCCTGAAAATGTAAATTAAGCGAGCAAAAAAATTGTAACGAGCAGAATATATGCCGAAATGTTTCCGCTTATTACAACTAAATCGGTTAGAGGATACGATTTCGGTGCTGCTGGGCTGGGGTTCAAATCTCGTTGGAGGCTAAGTTTTTTTTTCGTAAAACACATTTTATTTTTAAGGAAACTTTACTTGGTTGCGACTCGTCGAACGGTACACGTCGCGAACGTTCACTCTTTTGTATATTTTCACACGATTTTGTATATACTCTTGACTTGGTATATACTTTGGAGTATATACTCCGAAGAAGTAACATTTTATATACGGTGTAATCGGGCACTTCGAACAGTGCGTGGTCAGAGGAAGATAGTACGTACATCACTTCAGGCTACGGAATTTTCAAACATTGTTAGAAAAGTGGTGAGCGTTGGTGATATATTTTGTTCAAGGTGCCATATTTCGTCATATTTCCGCAAAGAAAGAGTGCGTAAGAGAGTTTCCCAGTGACAGGTAACAGAAACCCATTTAACTTCTGCATCCATGGACCAGTCCGATTCAAGTCAAACCTCTTTGGTTCAGGCACCTTCAGGCTCTACATGCATGGATCAGTTCGATTCATTTCAAACCTATATGGTTCAGGCACCTTCAACCTCAACATCCATGGACATTCATACATCCTGTGGAATATACATTCCCAAATTCCCACATTCTCACATTCCACATTCCTACATTCCTACATTCCTACATTCCTACATTCCTACATTTCACATTCCTCCATCCCACATTCCTACATTCCACATTCCTATATTCCACATTCCTACATTTCTACAATTCTACAATTCTACATCCTGCATTTCTATAATTCTACAATTCTACTTCAAGAAGTTTTTGAAATGTTCATGGTGCTGGAAATTGAAATTGAAATTGAAATTGGAATTGGAATTGGAATTGGAATTGGAATTGGAATTGGAATTGGAATTGGAATTGGAATTGGAATTGGAATTGGAATTGGAATTGGAATTGGAATTGGAATTGGAATTGGAATTGGAATTGAAATTGGATTTGAAGTTAAAATTGAAGATGTAATTCAACATCAACATCAATTTCCGATATGGATATGGGATATGGGATATGGGATATGGGAACTTCAACTTCAACTTCAACTTCAAGTTCAACTTCAACTACAACTACAACTACAACTTCAATATCTTTATGTAGGAATGTAGGAAAATGGGAATGTGGGAATGTAGGAATGCAGGAATGTAGGAATATGGGAATGTGGAATGGAGGAATGGAGGAATGGAGGAATGTAGGAAAATGGGAATGTTGGAATGTGGAATGTAGCAATGGAGGAATGTAGGAATGTAGGAATGTAGGAAAATGGGAATGTTGGAATGTAAGAATGTAGGAATGTGGAATGTGGAATGTGGAATGTATCAGGCTCTACATCCATGGACCAGTCCGATCATTTCTAACCTCCTTGATTCAGGCACCTTCAGCCTCTATATCCACGGATCCATTGGCCGTTTGCACGATAGAAAACTTTCTCATAAAAAGAAGTCATAAAAAAGAATTGATTTCCAGGACGAAAAGTCATTTCTGCCCGTATTTGCTGAAAGACGGAAAGCTTAGAAGCAAAATTAATGAACTGTAATCTAAAGAATGTTAAACAAAGCCGTAATGGCGAACATATGTAGTTAGAGAATGGATAAAATAAGAGACACTTCAAAACTATTTTCGTATGTATGTTGACTTAAATATTTTTCAAATGTTAAAAAAATTTTTTTTAAACATTACAAACGTATTTGTAAAGTCATTTAAATAAACCATGTGATATAGAATTGGAAAATAAAGTTTTACGAAAAAAAAATTTATCGAGTTAAAAAATTGTTTGTTTCGATGTAATAACGTTTAAAATTACTTAAACCATACTCGAGGTAAACTAGACAAGTAGTAACTTCATTCTGATAGCAAAAAACATCGACACATTGGGTTTTCATTTTTTTTGACAATGTTTCAGGTTAGCAAAAAATCTGAGGAAAATTGATTACACGAGCCGTGATAGTACCTTATCAGGGAATTAACATATTAAAGGCGGGGGATCTTGACGAAAGTATGCTAGGTAACGCTTCAAACCACAAAACATACTAAATACAAATGTAGTGCGCACGGATTGCGCATAGATTACGCAATCAGGATGCAAACCGTACTAATACGACTCCCGCCTTTAAGCTACAATCGAGATAAATCGTATTACTACGACTCCCACCTTTAAGCTACAGTCGAGATAAATCGTATTACTACGACTCCCGCCTTTAATGTGTTAATATAAAAGTGTTGAATAAAATATAAAAGTAAGAAATCTTCAATTTTCCGATTTTTTGGTGGTTTTTCATTCTTGATAATCACAGCTTGCAACTGAAAAATCTGAAAAAATTCTATAATATATTTATATTTTTTTCAAAATTTTAGAAAGCCGCTAGAGGTGGAAAAATGCCGGAAATCCGCAAAATCTAATTTACCCTGTAACTACCCTCACGGACAAGTTACAGGGTTAAAATTTTACACAGATGATTTTTTATTGGTCGGCTATCGAACGGTATATGACTCATTTAAAAACCTCTACGGACAGTTTTGACCCTCTTAATCGGCTATGCCCTTTATCAATTTATAATTGCAGCAATGTAATCTACGGTATCAACAACAATTTTAAACTGTACACGATCGTAAAATTCCTTTCTATATTATTTCAATCACTATCAGTTGTTTTCCATAAACCTTTAAGTAATTCCAGTTACAACGCAAGAACTGCATTAACAAAAACATCGCTGTCACTCTCTATGACTAATATTAACAAAAAGAAATTCGAAACCCACTGTAATCTCGCAGACAATACCAGAGCGACAGTTGACGGCGAAGAAATTGCGCAAACGTACGTAAAAATCGCTGAGGAATTTTTTCATTAGGAGAAAATGAAACTATTTGATGTTTGTGCAACGGTATACGGTATACAGTAATGGACACGTTTAACGACCGTAGCGAGTCGAGGTATTTCCCTGTTCCCTAATACCAGTGCTCTTCGAATATTTTCTAATTCGCACAAATATATTTAATTACTTATCATTTTATCTATTCATCTATCCGAGAGCTATATGCATAATAATTAATAACAGAAATCCATTAGGAGTTTCTTACAGTTGCGATAAATGAAATAATAATAAAATAAAGTCGGATTACCCAACGAAGTTAAAAGATTTTTAAATCAGTTTGTGAGTTATTCACTTTTCGAACAAACTCCAACAAAATCGATCGTCGCGACGCGACGCGACGCGCGGCGACTCGGTCTCGCCTGTGCAGGTGCGCCGGTCGAAGTCTCCGGAGCCCGGTCGGATCTACGACTATGCGGATCCCCGCGTGCGCTCGCTGGGAGCCGAGAGCCGAGAGCCGAGCGCCAAGACCTGGGAGCTGAGGGCCGAGAGCACGGGGCAGAAGACGCAAAGAGAGGAATCTTTTCGCTGGTCTGTGCCGGTGCATGGCCTCTCCGCACGCGTCCGTTGTGCGCGTCTACTACCTTCGAGGTCGACGTCCTCCTCGGGGATCGGGCTCCAGGTTCAGCATCACCTATCGGACGGAGAGGGAGTTTCTCGACGCGTACACCGGGGAATTCACCTAACGCCAGCCGCTAGCATTCTATTAAACAATTGAAATCTAACGGAACGGTTTCGAAAGGAGCGAAACAATCGGCAGCATCACAGTCTCCGATGGAACTAACGAGTCTCGCGAACGAAATGAGACGAAATAATAGAACATGCAGAGATTTTAGATGCTAATCAAAGTCTAGTGAGACTGAGATAAGATAGTAAAGAAAATAATAAAACAATTATAGCTCTTAGAAGCTACAGGAAGTGTAATAGAAGTAAGAGAAAGTCTATTTGAAGAACGAGCTTGAAAAAAGGAAGATAAGAGGAGCAGTCAAATAAACGCCGAGATAGAAAGCTATAAAAAGTTCAATGTAACTAATGAGTCTCGAAGGAGAAAGATAATGAGAACAATGACATAATGAGACATTTTATATGCTTTAATATTTACTATTCCGTATACTTTGACGAGTCTGACTCGTGATGGATTTCTACGAAGAACCTGTTTAGAATTATTCTTCTAAATAAAATTCTGTTTTCTCAATATCAGTATTTAAGCATTCGAGTAAATGTACATACATATAAATTTTATTTATTTTAAGAAATTATTACGATCGGAAATATTCTAATCATTATTATATCATTATTATATTATTCGAATGATATTCTAATCATCACAGTAAAGATAATAGTAGGATAATTAGAGAAATGTGTTACTCGGTGGCTTATTATTGTTAACGATTCAGTTATCCAGTTGCGAAGAATAAAATTACTTAAAAATAAGTATTGCTATTTATTTATAAAGGAGCTTATTTAATGAAATAAAAATTGGGAAGCTGGTACGAATGGCACTTAAAGCATCTAACCTTCGAATCTCCTCGTATTTAACAAATTCGAAGTTACACAGAATAACGTGGAAATTCGTATACTAAATTCGAGAAAATAATTCCGCGAAAATTTAAAGATCTTAAATATAATTCGATCTGTTTAAAAATTAGAAACCTTACGGGTCTGCTACCGGGAGAACTCCCTACACTCCACATTCCCCGAGATCGGAGAGGAGCGACCCGTTAGCAGAAGATCCACTGCCGCCGCCGGTAGGCTAGCGTCCCGCGTCCCGCGTCCCCCGTCCCCCGTCCCCCGCCGCCTCACCGATTCACCTCTTAAATAATGTATTCGATTTATGAACAATCCTTCGTATTAATTATCCGGGGCCCGCTTCTTGTCCCGGCGACAACACGCCGCGCCGGCAGCCAGTGTCGCGGGACGCATTGTCGACTTGTTACGCCACTGGCCGGCCACACGGACGAGATAATTAACTTTCAAATGTCAGCAACGCTGCTGCGTTTCACCTTTTTTTCGCGTCGTGCTCGGGAATCGGTGCTTCGCGAGACGGAGAAAGAGAAAGAGAGAGAGAGAGACAGAGAGAGAGATGGAATATAAGAGAGACGGAGAGAAGGGAACGGAATGTTTTTACGGAGCGGATTGAAATTTTCAGGTTTCTTTTTTGGCTGGTGCCTGGATCTGCGAGGAGAGGGAAGGGGGATTTCGGGCTTAGACGGTGCCGCGGTGTGGATTGAGCGATTTAGCGTCTGCGGACCGTTATGAAGGATCTTTCGGTGGCTGGGTTTTTGTGACGGAAGTATGACGGACTTCGGAACTCATCGGGCAAAGGATTAAGCAGTTCTGTCCTCTTCAGAACAAATATTTTACTAAAGGCTGTGCTATATTCTCTGCTTACCGTTCAGTTTGCTCACCTTAGAATTCGTTCGTAAAAGAGCTGACAGTGTTTTTATATTTCAAAATTAATTAAACATTCTAGAAACGCTATGATTCATCTGACGAAAGTCGGTAATAGATCATCCAGCAGCTGAGTTTTTCTGACGACCTTCTAAAATCTATCAGAGCTGAAAAGCATTGCGCCTTGTAAACGTTATAGAAATTCCGATTGCGAAGGCTTTAAGCAAGAGAGTCGGTATTGAATCAGCAAAATTGCGGTTACCGTTAACGCTAACCGTCTAAAAAGATGTAATTGCCCTAAAAAAAAAGAAGAAAAGAAACCGTATTGCATCGATTCTGTACAGCGAACGTTTTAAAGATAAATTATGTTGGAACAGGTAGCGGCGACGTTAGCCGTTTCTTTTTGCTTGGAACAACGCTGCCAGGCTCCGATAGACTTTCCCGTTCCATGTAAATTCCGCGGCGGCAACGGCACGAGGATGTGTGCAACCGATGCTCGGTAATGGTATCACTCGAGAACTAGTTTCGAAAGGGGGTCTAGAGAAGTTGTTTGCATCACTTGAACGGCGATTGCAGATCCTTCGAGACGTCCTGCGAAAGAGCGGTCCGATACCGGATGAGGAACAGTTGGAGAACGGGTGAAAGTCCAATGAAGCTCTTTGCGTTTTGCTCAAGGTCATCCGCTTCCTTTCGAGAAACGAGGACCGACTCTGCGTAGGGGTAACGTGGAAAATAGTACGCGCGAACCGATCAACCACGCTATCTTTGAAACGACGATCGATTTTAGTCAAGGCGAAGGGTCTGGGTTGAGACGAACAGTTTTGCGCTCGAGTGGCCGATTAAAGCAATTCTGTCGAACGTTTTAATTTTTCAATTGCAGAGACCGCAAAGCTGTTTCGAGAGAGAGAGAGTTAAAAAACTGCTTCTAGCGGTGACCCGCGATTACCATAATAGAACGGTAGTGGGGTGGATGACGGATATCATCTGGGTTTAAAACAGTCGTCGACGAGCGTGTTCGGCTCGGCGAACGGGATACGTATCACCAGAAGGCGAGAAGGAGGGCCCGGTATAGCATTACGACAGCCAATGACTTCTGACCATGTAAGGCATTCGACGTTACAGCCTATGATGCATGCCTAATTGCCCCTAATGGCCGGTTTTCGAAAGCCGTCCGTCCATGTAAGCGGCGGGCCCTGTGCACGTGTGTGTGTGTGAGTGGACGCGCGCGAGGACACTCGGGACGTCAGAAACAGGGATCAGGAAAGCTGGAACCTCGAGGAGCCGGCCCGGCCCGGCGCGACGGAGCGCCGCACGACGAAGCGCGACGCGTCGCGGCGGTGGGGAAACGACCGCGGCCGCGGAGCTGTCGTCCGCGGTGAATTGGAGTTGTTAGTTATCCGCTCGGCTGTCATGGATCAGATATATCCGCGCGCGTCTCGTTCGCCGGCTCATTTCTCTCTTTGCCAGTTAAGTCGCGTGCGCGACACCGGGCATGAATCCCCTCGGCATCGTCCCCTCGATCTCCCTCGCGCCAGCGAACAGAGCGAACCGAGCGGACCGAGCGAACACCGAGAGTGCCAGCGCCTTCGCTCCGCGAGCAGACTTCTTTCCAGGTTTACCCGGGCTCGTTAGGGCCGGAACAACCGACGATTCCTATCCCGGCCACCACTATTTATGATCGCAACTGTACCGAGTCGCCTTTATACCCCGACACTTCGTAAATCCGCCGTTCGCCGAACGACCGAGCGCGTTGCGTTCCTCGTTAGGAGGAATCAATCGACTCCCGCTCCACGCCATCCTCGCTCGTCTCTCTGCCTTCCTCCGAGTATGCACCCTGGTTTTTGCTCGCTTCATCGAGGATAATGGTCTTACCCCATCCGCCGCGATTTTCTTCAGTCGCTTTTTAAACTTACCGTTCGCACTCTGCAAACCCCTAATTGCAAAAATCGTTCCGCGGCATGAAGCTGCATCCCTTCCGAGTTTTTCAGAGTTGGCTTGTTGGTGGTACGTATTTATGATTAGTTGCTAATAGCGGGTAACGAACAAGTAATACTAGTCGACACCGACTTCGAGCATCGATAATTAAGAGACGATTATCGCGGACGATCTTCGCTGGAATCTCGCGTCACCCTTAATCAAGTACAACCGAATAAATAAATGGTGAAACTAGCTAGATGAGCAAAAATGGTCTGGTTGTATTGTACATTTTATGTCTTGACGAGGTTCATTGTACTGGATCGTTGATGGAGATGTTGAACAAGCTGGCAATTTTTTAAATAATTGCGCTAGAGGGGTTCGTCGTGAGCATTTGTCGATAAATTACCCAGCGTGAGGTTGACAAATGTATAATTTTCCTACTTGAAAGGTATAGGTACTAATGATTGAGTACTAATGATTGAGTTCTGATGCTGCTATAGTGACGTCTTCTTTTGTCAACCAAGCTGCAAGAAAAGCAATTGCGTTCTAATAAATTCAATTTATAGATTCATAACTCATTTTATTAATTCAATTTATAATTAGAATTTTATTCGTTCCTTTACCACTTGCACTTAAGGCTACTTCAACTCTAAAGTGAAGACATTTGTTTCAATCCATAGTATGGTATTATCATTTTTATTGGATGCGAAGGAAATTGTACCTGTTGTAGAAGACTTCAACCTTTAAAAATCTCTCGATTGCAAAACTGAAAAGCCTGAAAATTCTTTTAAAAATTAGAACGGAATCTTCAGTGTCGCCTCAAATTGAACCTGTTGACTTGTAAAGACTTCTATTTTTCAAAAATTTCTCGATTACAAAAACTAAAAAACGTGAAAATTCCTTTAAAAAATATGACAGCAATTATCAATGTCGCCTCGGAATCGTCAATCAAATTAAAAAGGTTAACAGGTACCATTTTTCTACCAATGAAAGCTAGCATCGCTGGTACAAGTTACCATTACCCGAGGCGATTGGCAATCAAGATTGAAAGCCGGACGATTTAGCATCGAACAATAATCGGAAAGCGAAAGATACTAACTACGGTGTTACGCATCGGAGCCACCGCTAACGATTCATCGAATTTACTACCATCAGCGAAAGTTCTGCATTTCGCGTTCGAGTGTCCGCAATGCGAGATAAAAGTTAACTAATTCCGTTTCGGTAACGCTTTGTTCGGGATTGCTCTCTGTCTCTGTGGCGAAGCGTGAAACATAAAATCGCCCGGGTAGAATGAAATTCCACACGCGACTGCACAGGATTAACATAAAACTGGGTAGAACCTTAGGCCAGGTTCGCGTCCATGCGATAGCCAACACAAGCAGAGTGTCCGGCTCTTAATCAGTGAAAGTATCGTAGCGCATGAAAATGCGAACAATAACAAAATTATTAATGCATCGTGCAGAAGAAACTGCCCGTGCTACGAATCCGTTGCAAAGCGTGTGAAAGAGAAAGCAAAGAATTT